>NC_056007.1:46728924-47031954 GCF_018446385.1 Zingiber officinale | reverse complement strand
GGCTCAGTTACAGAAGCAACTAGCTGAACAGCAACAAGAGATAACTACCTTAAGAGCTAATCAACAGAACACTCCCACTGCCACCCAGGAACCCAACATAACAACCCCAGTAGTTATAGAGGTTCCACCAGTCCAACCTACAGCGCAAGTAGACCCAGCAGCAGGGGTAAGGAGGGAAGCCTATCTGATCCAGTGGCAGAAAATCAAGCCAGAGAACTTCTCAAGCACTAATGAACCATGGGATGCCCAAGCCTGGTTCAAAACACTGGAGAGTACGATGGAGCTTTTGGACTGGCCAGAGTATGAAAAGGTGACAGGAGACGCACGTATGTGGTGGGAGAGGATTAAAGTGAAGCGCCCAGTGAACCAGATGACATGGGCGGACTTCGAGAGAGAATTCTTTGAGGAGTTCTTTCACATGCGGGTCACAAACCGCCACTACGACGAGTTCACTGAATTTCGTCAGGGCAACCTTTCAGTAGAGGAAGCCGTGAATAAATTCAACAGACTGGCTCGTCTATGCCCCGAACTAGTCAGCACTGAAAGAGAATGAGTCCGGTTGATGCTCAAAATGTTAAGGCCGGAAATAACTCTGAACGTGGCCAGCGGCGTTCATAGGCCGCAAACCACTGAAGAACTGGTAAGTAGTGCTCTGATCACCGAGCATTACCAGAACAGCATCAAGCAGCAGAAGCAATCCTTCTCAGAGTCCAAAGGCAAAGGAGGCTCAGGTACTCAGAAACACCAGGGCCACAGCTCTAACTGGAAAGGGAACTCCAGTAACAAACGTAAACCAGGGAGTTAACCAAAAGGAGGACCAGCTAGTAACAACATAGCTATCCCAAGTGATCTACTTGTGGGAAATTCCACCCCGGAGTTTGTCGCAAGGGCACACGAGGATGCTTCGAATATGGCCAGGAAGGGCATATGGCTAAACAATGCCTGAACAAGATCAGCTTTCCCTCACCACAGCTGATTCAGTACGGAGGTAAGCCAGCACAGTCGCACCAGATGCAGGATGCTTTAGATGGTCCACGCATCAGCCAAGGCAGATTAGAAGCCCCCTCAGCCACGACGAACGCGAGGATATACTCACTCACCAGAGAGGATGTAGCGAATGCCTCAACAGTTGTTACAGGTCAGATTAGTTGTAACACCCATTAAGCTTTTAAGATAAATATGAGAATGATGAACTTGCCTTAGAAAAAATATTAGTAGAATGTTGAACCAAAAAGAAATAAAAAGAAATAAAAATAGGGAGTGGTCAAGGATTGAACCTTGAACCTCTCATGATGTAAATGATAGGATTAATGGGTAATAACCAGTTGGGATAGGAATGAAATATTGATATCAAAGGAGGGAAACTCATGATAAGGATGAGAGTAAAAGCTAGCCAAAAGAAAGCAAGAAAAGAGCAAGAGAAAGGCAACTTGCCTTCCTTCTTTTCTCTCCCTCTTCCTCTCCCTTTGCCGTGACTTAAAGAGGACAATTAAGGGGATTCATTCCCCCTTGTTTCATCATGAATGATGAGAACAAATAAATAAATAAAATAAAAAGAAAATGAAAAAAAGGGCTAAGGGAGAAGGAAAGCAAAAAATCAATTTTGCTACATCTTTCCCCTTAACATAAAAGGGAGCATGTAAAGAGAAGATTTTATTTTTCTCTCATTTCACTCATTCTCTCCTCTCCACCACCGAGAGCCTCAGCCCCCTCTCCTCCATTTTCGGCCCCCCCAAAACAAGGTTCCTCCTAGGATACAAGGAAGGCTACCAAGGGAAATCAAGGGAGGAGAACAAGAAGAAGAGACCCTTTCTCCCATCACCACACTTTAGAACCACAAGCGAAAAGGAAGTAAGTATCCCCTCACCTGTGGTACAAGTGGTTTTAATGTGTTTTTGGATTTTATGAGGATTTTAAAACCTAGAAACAAAGTTGTGAAAATTCGGCCAAAGAAAGGACTTGTTGATCCTAGGAATGTTTAATATAAGCCTTGATTCATGATAATTTTTCTATGCTTTGTAAGAAGGTTTTCTCTCATATTTTTATATATATGTGATGCTGGATTAGAGATGTACCTAACCCTAGAGTTTCGGCCAAAAAGGTTTTATAAGGGCTAGGGAATTTATTTGTTTACCTAACTTGCACAAAACCCTCTAAATAAATGGTTAAGGATCCATTATTGTTTTCATACTTGAAGGTTACTTGGAACCAAAAGTACCCCACTCACAAGTTTCGGCCAAGGAAGGGTTTAGGGTTAGGAAGACCTTGAATTTAAACTCACCATGTTTATATGATAGAATATAGAGTTTCTTAAAGAGTTGCATGCTTGTATGTTGATAGAAACTCATGAACATCACTTTTAATGTTTCGGCCATGGTAAGGTGGATGGTTTAGAATAGCTTAAATAGATTTTTTTTAACATGCTCAAAACCTCCATGACAATAAGATATGAAAGTTGTATGATGCTCTCATGCTTAATTAGAGTATAGGAAAATTGGTTACATGATATATGATAATTATGACCACAAGGGTCCTAGCTTGTTTGTGAACCAAACTTATATGTATAGTTCTTTGATATTTTTGCCATAAAACTTGTTTAGGTTTTCCATACTTTAGGCCACCTAAAACCTAGTTTAAAGACTTGGAAGCTTTTGGCCAAACATATGCTATGAGATAAAGAAAGGAAAAAAACCTAGGAAACCTAAGACACAATTTAAATGTATGCTTATAGTGCTTGACTTTTATACATGTTATGAAATGTGTTATGACTTTCTATGCTTTTATGCCATTTGAACAAATTCCATGCTTGATGAGGTTCGGCCATGTAGGGTTTAAAGACCTAGAAACCTTAAAATTTAGACCTCATGTGTTAAAGATGCTTCTTATGAAATTGAGATAACATGTTGATTGTGTTCACATGCTTATATATTTAACTATGATTCAAATGGACACCTTAAAGTCTCGGCCATGAAGGGATACATGCTTTAGAAACCCTAGAACTTACATTGAACATGCTCATGTCACTCTCCATGAAATATGAAATGTAGAAAGCTAAAAATTCACATGCTATATGTTGTTAGTGACCTAAATTGATGCTAAGGGAAGTTTCGGCCATGACCACTTGTATGATGCCATTTATAAATTTATACATGATGTTAGAGTAAGTTCACATGCTGGTATGCTTGCTTGAAAACCTAAATGAGTACTCGTAAGTTCAAGACATAATTTTAAGGGCTTAAAGAATTTAGGAACTAACTCGATTGTGCTTACCATATTCCTTGAAATAAATGCTATAAATATGGTTAAGGTTTCCATGCTTTATGTCATTTAGAACCTTGTTTCACACTTGTTAAGGTTCGGCCAAATGAGGTTTAAGGACTTGGAGAACTTAGAGTCAAAGTAAATCTTGTTTATAATACTTCCTATGAGAATGATATGTGGATGAATTAGGTTCTACATGCTTGGACGTTGTTTAAAACCTAAATTGGCACCTAAGAGGGTTTCGGCCAAGATAAGAACCCAAGGGATTAGGAAGCTTAGTACCCAAATTAATCATGTTACATTGTTCCTTATGATTGGATGAGCACATGATACACTTTTATGCTTAGACATGTATTCTTGTGAGCTATACAAGATGAGAATTCCTACGATATGTTATGAGTTCAAAATATGCATGTTTTATGTTATGATATGTGGGTAAATTTTACATGCTTTGATGATATGATATGAGCTGAAAATATGCATGCTTGTGTTATGATATGTGGTTAAATTATGCATGCTTTGATGCTATGTTTAGTGCTTAAAATATGCATGCTTTCATGATATGCTATGTGGTTAAATTATGCATGCTTCATGATATGCTTTATGCTTAAGATATGCATGTTTTTATGATCTATGCCTAAGTGATGCATATTGTATGATATGATGTATGCCTAAGTGATGCATATTTTTATGGTATGATGTATGCCTAAGTGATGCATACCTTTATGATATGATGTATGCCTAAGTGATGCATACTTTTATGACATGATGTATGCCTAAGTGATGCATGCTTTTATGATGGATGATATGTATAATTATGACATGTACTTTACTTTATATGGCTTGTACCAAGGGTGGGCTCCATAAGCGCCCCGGGGTCGATGGAATAAGACTCGGGCCTCGTTAGGGATGGGCTCCTAAGTGCCCCTAGGTCGATGGAGTAAGACTCGGGCCTAGTATGTTTGCCTTATAGGGTTCAAGACTTGCTACCTTGGACCTACATAGGTTGCGCGCAATATGTAAGTGGTACATAGCCGGGATCCCCTTTAAGTTGAGATTATGTTCAAGTATATATATAAGAAGAAATGGTTTTAAAGATCATGAGACATACACATGTTTTTCGGATACATGTTTTTCAAAATCATATTGCATATACCTTATGATGATTTATGATATGCCATGGTTAGATATGATTATGTTATGTTCCATGATATGTCCATGTGTAGGATATGCCATGACTCCTTATGACGATATGGCATGATTAGATACGATTATGTTATGCTTCATGCTATGCTTTACGCTATGATATGCCATGACTAGTTATGATTTCTTCATGTTGCATGATATGCTTAAAAGAGTATGTTACATTATGTCATGACTAGTTGAAATGATGCCATGTTGAGACATTCTTTGATTATACTATGATTTTCGATTTTAGTGAGTAGGAAAGGAACTTACTGAGCCATGAGTGCTCACAGCTTACTGTCCTTGTACCACAGATAAAGGAAAAAGCTGGATGAGCTAGAGGAGCAGCAAGAGAGGCAAGGAGATGTGTGTGGCAGTGGCTAGGCAACCAAATAAGAACCTGCTTTAAAAACTTTTAAAAGAACTATGCTTTGGTATCATGAATTGTAGTACCGTATGTGTGACTTGATGTTATGTTTCTACTAATTTTGATATCATGTTATTGAGGCCATGATAGTGTAGTTCGGATTTAATGAAAGGGAAAACAAAAGAAAAGTTTTTATTAAACTAAGAGAATTATTTTAAGTCTTCCGCTGTTTTAAAAAGAAAAATTTGTACATAGAGTATCGTAGCCCCGTCCCTTAGGGTTAGCAGGGAGGGCGGGCGTTACATTAGTATCTTACAGCAAAGTGCAACTGTCTTATTCGATACTGGGGCAACCCATTCTTATATATATCCAGGGCATTCGCCGAAAAGTTAGCAATGCCTCCAGATGCACTAAGTGGTCAGTTTTGACGACACTACCTTCAGGAGAAATCATGGCATCCACGCACTGGCTCCGAGCAGTGCCAGTCATTATAGCAGACAGAGAGCTTTTTGGTGATCTGATAGTGCTAGATATGGCTGACTACGATGTCATCTTGGGAATGGACTTTCTGACCAAGTACGGTGTCTCCATAGAGTGCCGTAAACGGAAAGTGGTATTCTAACCTGAAGCAGGAGTACAGTTTGGGTACTTCGGAGAACCAAAGAGAAAGGCCAAGAAGTTTCTCTCAGCTCTGAAAACACAGAAACTATTGGATTCAGGATGTACAGGGTTCTTAGCATAGGTAGTCAATACTAGTCAGGACAAAGACCAAAAGCTAGAAGAGGTTCGAGTTGTATGTGACGACTACCCAGCAGTCTTCCCTGAGGAGTTACCGGGTCTAGCACCAGACAGGTAGATTGAATTTGAGATAGAACTCATCCCCGGTACAAATCCCATCTCCAAAGCACCCTACCATATGACTCCAGCAGAACTGAAGGAACTTCAGGAGCAACTACAAGAGCTGCTCGATAAGGGCTTCATACGCCCTAGTCACTCACCATGGGGAGCACCTGTATTGTTCGTGAAGAAGAAGGACGGGAGCATGCGCCTGTGTATAGACTACCAGACACTAAACCAGGTCATAATTAAGAACAGGTATCCTCTTCCCAAGATAGACGACCTGTTTGATCAGCTAAAGGGAGCAGCAGTGTTCTCTAAAATAGATCTCAGATCGGGATATCACCAGGTGAGAGTTAAAGAAGGTGATATACCCAAGACGGCTTTCAGGACCAGATACGGACATTATGATTTCTTAGTCATGCCCTTTGGCATGACGAATGCTCCAGCTACTTTCATGGACCTTATGAACAGGGTGTTCAGCGAATACTTAGATAAGTTTGTTATCATATTCATCGACGACATTCTTATCTATTCTAGAACTCAGGAAGAACCAGCTATACACCAAGTTTATGAAATGTGAATTCTGGCTCGATCAGGTGTCCTTTCTGGGTCACATCATCTCCAAGGATGGTGTCATGGTAGACCCCAGTAAGATAGAGGCTGTGAGTAACTGGAAAAGACCTAAGAACGCTAGTCTAATCAGAAGCTTTCTGGGACTAGCAGGCTATTATAGAAAATTTGTAGAGGATTTCTCCAGGATAACCTCCCCACTGACAGCTCTCACCAAGAAGAACAGAAAATTTCAGTGGGCAGAGGACTGTGAGAATAGTTTCATCGAGCTAAAAAGCAGATTGACTAGTGCTCTCATTCTGGCTCTGCCAGAAAACACAGACAGCTTTGATATTTATAGTGATGCCTCTAAATTGGGACTAGGAGCAGTACTGATGCAAAATGGCAAGGTGATCACCTATGTCTCCAGACAACTCAAGGACTATGAGAGGAACTACCCTACTCACGACCTTGAGCTTGCAGCAGTCATCTTCGCCATCAAAATTTGGAGACACAACTTGTATGGAGCTCAGTGTAGAGTGTATACAGATCATCAGAGTCTGAAGTACTTCTTCACTTAGAAGGATCTGAATATGCGACAGTGCAGATGGCTCGAGCTGGTCAAAGACTATGACATAGACATCCTCTACCACCCAGGAAAGGCCAATAAGGTGGCAGACGCACTTAGCAGGAAGTCCAGTGCCACCTTACTATCCCTAGCAGCCATGTCACCGCCCCTACAAAAGGAGATTACAGATTTCTGTCTCGAACTTATAGTTGGGCAACTCTCTACTATGACATTAGCATCTACCCTGCTTGGTGACATCCAGACAACTCAGGATCAGGACCCTAAAATTCAAAAAATCAAGAAAGGGTTAGTAGAATCAGAAAGTGGAGAGTTCAGAGTATCTAATAGAGGGGTAATGTATTTTGGTGACAGACTGTGCGTTCCGGATCAGGAGGAACTACAGAGGAAGATCCTAGATGAGGTTCACAGGACTCCTTATGCGATACATCCTAGCTCCACCAAGATGTACCAAGACCTAAAGAGATGTTTTGGTGGCCTGGGATGAAAAGAGACATCGCTAGATATGTCAGTGCCTGTCTAACCTGTCAGAGGGTCAAGGCGGAACACCAGAGACCAGGCGGAGTTCTGCAGCCTATTCAGATTCTAGAATGAAAGTGGGAGAATATTTCCATGGATTTCATAGTGGAACTATCCAAAACCACGAATGGTTTTGATGTCATCTGGGTAATAGTCGACAGACTGACTAAGTCAGCCCACTTCTT
Source organism: Zingiber officinale (assembly GCF_018446385.1). Lineage (NCBI taxonomy): Eukaryota > Viridiplantae > Streptophyta > Magnoliopsida > Zingiberales > Zingiberaceae > Zingiber > Zingiber officinale. The sequence goes on along the minus strand of NC_056007.1, from coordinate 47,024,462 downwards.
AGCTATCATGACATCCTACTCCATGGAGCAGCTAGCTCAGTTGTATCTCAAGGAGATTGTCAAACTGCATGGGGTTCCACGGACCATCATTTCAGACAGAGATAGTAGATTCACGTCACACTTCTGGGAGTGTGTACAGTCAGCATTGGGCACTAGGTTAAAATTTATCACGGCTTTCCATCCTTAGACAGATGGTCAGACGGAGCGAGTAAATCAAGTACTCGAAGACATGCTCCGTGCGTGTGCCCTAGACTTCAAGGGAAGTTGGTGCAAATATCTGTGTTTAGTAGAATTTGCATACAACAATAGCTATCAGGCCACTATCGGTATGGCACCCTACGAGGCTCTCTATGGGCGGAGGTGTAGATCTCCAATCTGCTAGTATGAAAGTGGTGAATAGAAAGAACAAGAACTTCAGACAGATCTAGTAGCAGATACCACGGCAGCTATACAGCAGATCCGCCAGAGGATAGAGACAGCTCAGAGCCACCAGAAGAGCTATGCTAATACACGGCGTCGACCCTTAGAGTTTTCAGTGGGGGATACAGTATTCCTCCGAGTGGCTCCCATGAGGGGAGTAATGCGTTTTGGGAAGAAGGGCAAATTAAGTCCTAGATATGTGGGACCATACCTTATCACCAGAAGAGTTGGCAAGGTAGCATATGAGCTAGAGCTACCCCAGGAGATGTCAGCTATCCATAACATATTTCATGTCTCTATGCTGAAGAAGCATATCCCAGATGCCACCCAAGTGATTGAGCCTCAGTCGGTACAAGTCCGCGAAGATCTCAACTATGACAGTCGGCCTATTTAGATAGTAGACCGAAAAGTTAAGAAATTGCGGAACAAGGAGGTACCATTAGTAAAAGTCATTTGGTAAAATCAAACAACAGAAGAGGCAACTTGGTAGACAGAAGCTAGTATGAGACAGAAGTACCCACAGTTATATTAAGTTCGAGGACGAATTTTTTATAAGGTATGGGGGATTGTAATGCCCTAAAATTCTCAAATAAATTTTAGAAATATTCTATTATTTTTCTGGAATTTTAGAATATATTTTTATGGAATTTTTGGAGTAGTAGAAGTTGCAAAATTAAATAAAAACGTAAAATAGCCTAAACGGGAAATGAACCCGAGACCTATTAGACCCTACGATTTATAGATGACCTTAGTAGCCAGGGGGCCCCAGCAGGGGTGTACTGAAAGAAGAGGAGAGAAATTATATTTATGATCGATTGGGTTGTATTAATCATTTAATATAAATAGGAAATTTAAGTGGGAGATTATTATTTTGATCGACAATTTCTCTTATCCCTCACCCTCACCCACCGCCCCTCCCTCTTTCTCCCCCTCTCGGCACACCAAGCCCCCAAGAGAACTAGGGTTCCATCCCTCGGGTCGTAGGAGCACCTTCCGGCGATAACTCCGATACGAAGACGCTCCTCTCCGCGAGAAGAACGCGTAGACGTAAGAAGATCGCCGAAGAGATCTTCTTCTCCGGAAACCTAGAGATCGGAATTGTAAGAAACTTAGCGCAGGAAGTAAGTAACCCCTCACCTGCGCTATAAGTAGCTAATCGTATACTTTTAAGTTCTTAGTTCGCTTTTATGTTCTTAGTGCAGCCATATGCAGAGATAGAGCACATCAGGTGCTCGATAAAATGACTAGTACAGTTATATGCAACAGTAGGCATTTTAATAGCTCAGTTAAATGTCATAGATGCATTCTAAATAGCATACAAAGTCTTGCTTCAGTTTATATGGGACTACGGTCCCATGGGTGGGCTCCCATTGTCGCCTCTAGGTTCAGATAACCTAGTAAGAGCAAGTTAAGATAAATCAGTTTATGAACAGTATTTTACTTTTATCAGTGGCACTGTACCGGACTCTCAGTTGTCTTTGGGTTGGGCTCCCATAGTCGTCCCTAGGTTTAGATAACCTAGTAAACCCTACTGGATTCGGGACTAGCTATCTCGGGTCTAGTTAGGGATACACGCATAGCAAGTGCAGTTGCCGGGCCCATCAGCAGCATGATTACTATTTTTATCTATTATGAAAATAGTTTTCAAAACTTTACAAATCAGATATATGAATACAATTCAGCTTCAACATTAACCTAACATAAGTTTTAGCTTAGCTTATATATCGGTTTAGTCTCCCTGATGATACAGTAATTAGTTTTATGTTCAGTATTTGATTGGCCAGACTGGATCGATCAGCCAATCGATCCAGAAGGTTCTTCCGTGCACAGAAGCACGTTGAATCAATCAGTGGATCGATTGAAGACTTTTTAATCGATTGAGTCCCAACTCAATCGATTGGGGAAGTCTGAATTCAGCTCCTAGACTATTTGAGAAGTTTAGATTCCAGATTTTACAGTAAATAGCAGAGATTTAATTAGTACAGTTTTTCGCACTTTATAGTTTAGTTTAGCACAATGTAACCCTCGGCCTTACAGCTTAGCTAGTAGATGGTGGGTCGTTACACCTTTCTTCTTTCTTGTAGCCGGCGGCACCACCTTCATCTTGTCACCTCTTTTGCTGGCTTAGGACTGGCGACATCAAGGGTTGCTATATCCTTATGGCAGGTTTCTTGGAGAGGAAGAAGAAGAAGAGGAGAAGCACTTGGTGGCCGGTTGCTTGAAGGTGAAGAAGAAGAAGGAAATTTCTTATTTTGGCATCCCTTGATGGCTCAAGAGTCTTGGAGAAGAAGAAGTGGTCCCGGTGGAATTCATCTTGGTACATCGTCACCCACATGACATCCAAGACGTGGTGAGGAATACAACAGAAGATGAAGAGGTCTTTAGCTACAAAGAAAGGTATAACTAGTTGTCTTATTCTATATCATACTAGTTTTCTTTGTATGGATCTTGAAATACCAAACACAAGAGACTATCGGTTTTAGGAAATCAATTTTATGTTTCTTTTGTTTTTCAATCTTATGATTCGATTGTTCTTAGTGGTTAAACCTAGGGTTACTATAAGGAGATTAAATATTGAATTTCGTTGAAAGGATTTGTCTAGGAAGTGGTGGATGATCCCATACCCAAGAAGGCCTAGTGTCTCACCATGTTTAACCTGGAAGCCGATCTTTAAAATAAATATTTAATCAACTTTGTAACATGGGTGGATTTGGATTAATAATGTTAAGCATCGTTTGCAATCCAAGTCAAAACCTCTAAGAACAGATAAATTGAACTTGGAATCAATAATGTTAAGTTCTGTTTGCGGTTCCAATTTTAATTTCTAAAGAGCACAATAGGTTGTTAGGAAAGGTTCGAGACTTGTAGAAAATTTTTGTACAGGGGAACTGGTACGATATTACGAGTAGCAACCAACAATCAAACATGTTAAGCTTATGAATTTGTGTGAGATGAGTTAAGTTAATATTAATTTTGAATTTAATTTTAAGTTTGACAATATTATCTATGAATTTAAAAAATATTTAAGTTTAAGAAAAATATTTAAGTTTGAATTTTGAAAATTTAAATTGTTTTGAAATTAATTAAAGTTTGAAAATTAAGATTTTAAAATTAATTAAGATTTTGAGAATTAGTTAAAATTTAAAAATTAATCAAGATTTTGAAATTAAGTGAGATTTTGAAATTAATTAAATTTTAAAAATTGATTAAGATTTAAAATTAATTAAGATTTAAAAATTATTAATTAAAATTTTGAAAATAATTTTATTTTTAAATTTAATTAAGTTTTGAAAATACTTTATTTTTGAAATTAATTAAAATTTTAAAATAATTTGAGTTTTTGAAAACAATTAATAATTATGTTTTCAAATTTTAATTAAGTTTTGAAAATATGTTTGTTTTTAAAATTAATTAAAATTTGGAAATAATTAAGTTTGGTTTGACATGGATTGACTAATTTTTATTTTTAATTTAAATCCATCAAACCTTTTTCTAGATTTTCAATTAGGGAACTTTATGAGTTTTGTAAGATGATTTATCTTCAATTTAAAGTGAATATTAATTTACATTTGAATTTGACTTAGATTTAATAGTTAGTCGGTTAAATATCCATTTCGATAATTAGTTTCCAAACTGTGGCGACGCGCGAGGTCTTCTTAGGTATTGGAGTAATAATCACTTTTAGACAAAGCCTTTTAAGGAAATTGAATATTTAACTTTCTTTCTGAAAATCATTAGCCTAACTAGTCACGTGTTAATCAAGTCTAAGTCCTTATCTAACCATCCTAATCTAAGCAAGAATAAGGAAAGTAGTAAATCAAACATCAAACATTCCTATTTAATAACAAAAATGGTCTTTTTATTGGCTCTCCTAGATCATTACTTCGATAAGGTCTATCAAGGTAATGAATTTGATTCTTGGGGATCTAATATTGATTGAGTCCAACTTGATTAATCAGATTAGACTTGGGGACACATGCTTGGACTAGATTTCTATTTGATCGATTCACTAAAGATAAGTATGATATAAATCTTTATTTAGCCTTATATCCAAGTCTGGATCGATTGTATATGACCTTTTATTTTTCAAGAATCAGATCAAGGTTCTAGGAACCCAAAGTGAATTGTTCCAATGAGTCCTTAATTTCCTTGACTTGACTTTTCAAATTAGAATTTTCTTCCTCAAGTTGTTAAACTTGAGTTGAAGTTCTAGCTTGAACAAGCTCAGTCAAAGGACTTAGGTTAGTCACTTCCTTAAGAGCTATTATCTCCTTTTGGAGTGACTTGACCTCGATATTAGATTTTGCCAACTTTCTTAATAGGTATGAAATTAAATTTTATAATTTATCTACATGAGGAGAACTTACAATATTATTTAGCCCTTTGAAAATGGATATGGATCCGTGGCTTCTTTCGAACTTGGTTTATAATTCATCTCCATTTTTGGACTCGAACTTGATTTTGACAACTTAAGTAAGGAAGCTTGCTTGCTCGTGTTCTTTGTCAGTCTTTCGAGGATTCAGATTACATTGCTTTCAAAGTGTTCCTTCTTCTTTGCTTCTAGTTTGGATATTCCAGCTTGTAGTGCCCCTTCTAGTTACACTTGTAGCAAGTCACTTCTGATTTTAGCTTCGTAGTTTGATTCGCACCTGACTGCTTGCTCTTGCTCTTGTATCCATCACCTTTTTCTTCTTAAGTATTTTCCAAACTAGTTTGACTAGTTCAGTGCTGATCTCATCTTCATCTTCAGAATCTGATTCGTCTTCGGATTCAGGTTCGGTGCTTGGTTTTTGGTTCCTTCATTTTGCTTGTACCTACAACCAAAGTAATACTTTTCTTGACTGAAGTAGCATTAGTGAAATGACCTAAGTTTTTTTACACCATATGACATTCTAATGAAATAAAAAAAATTGATTGCAATTAATAACCATACCTCTACATTCAAACCCATTACGAGTACCAAAAAGAAAGGAAACTATCTAAACTAGTCAAATATCTTAGAAGTCTGAATTTAATACTATTTTATTCTTACTAAATCATAATCACTGTTTATTTATTCTTATTACGGAATTGTAAGGTCCTCATGAGTGTACTGTCCAGCCCAGTCTGGTCAAAGATCTGAGTCTCCAACGTCGTCAATTTCTTCACCTACCACAAAACCAAACCTAGTGAGTCTAACTTAGCACCTCCAAACCACAATAGCAAAAATTTCATAAATAGTCACATGTATCATTAAATCTATCTTTATTTGAAATTTATTGTCAAAGAACAAGTAAACAAAAATATAGGCATCTACTATAAATGTCAAACTTTTAGTATCACACAACGGCAGAGATGCCATGGCCCTAGGGCACAGACGATGGGTGCATGATATCTCTGACCTAATGGTCAAGGGTCGATTCTCAAGAACTGACGACCTGGGGTTTACCCCACCATGCACCTGATGCCTGTGTACTTGCATGTACCTCCTTCTATATCCGTGGGGTCGACACTACGGGGACTGTTAATGTAGTGGATCTATATTTTTTTTAAATCAACATATTATATAGCATTATCCTTTAGCATTTATCATATATCATTCTTGGATGGAGATGCATCATATATCCTTTATCCTTTATTCGATTGATCTATCTGTATAACCATGGTACCAGGTGGCGGGTCATCAGTAACTCTCGTCACTGGGCTATGGCCAAATATGGAAACCTGGTATTGGGGTCCCTCTGGGCCTTGTCCAGTAAACAAAGTCCCTATGGGGCCTTGGCCCTTACAGAATTTCCATTAATTCTGAACATTATTATCCTTTTTTTCCATCCTTTCCCTTAAGGTAAACATGCACCATAACTTTAGCATATCTTATTAAACTATATATAGTGTAATAAACATTTATATCATTAAACTACATAAAGTTCAATAAACATGCATATCATTAATCTAAATAAAGATCAATAAATATGTATATCATTAATCTACATAATGCTCAATAAACATACATATCATTAATCTACATAAAGCTCAATAAGCATTTATATCATTATCCACATAAGGTTCACTAAATATTTAAATCATTAAACTACATAAAGCCAAATAAACATTTAAAGTACTCATTTTTTTGAATGTGTTGTGATTACTCATGACGTTACCACGACTCCTAAACTTCCTTGGATGTAAGGTCGCTAAATATTCATCAAAACCTGCTGCACACACACACACCCTTTGATACCCCTCAAACTTTGCTTCTCACAAACCTCAAAGGATCATCAAAAATCTTTTATGCCCAACCTCAATTGACCATCAAAAACTGATCCACACAACCTCAATTAACCATAAAAAATCTGCTACACTCAACCCTAATTAACCATCCAAAAATTTGCTTAGCACAACTCTCAAACTCCCCTCAAAATCAACTGCACATAACCTCAATTAACCATCAAAAATATGCTATGCTCAATCCCAATTAAGCATAAAAAATTTTCTACGCACAACCCTCAAACACCTCGAAATCTGTTGTACACAACCTCAAACAACCATCCAAAAATTTGCTACGCACAACCTTTAAACACCCCTCGAAATCTGCTGCACACAACCTCAAATAACCATCCAAAACATGCATATAACTCTAAAATAACATAGGGAATTTAGTATAAGGGTTAACTAAAACTAAACCTCAAGATTCTCATGCAAAAACATCAAAATGTGTGTAATTTAACCTGAATGGTACAAAAAGAAGACGTTTAAGAGGTGCCTTTGTGCTAGGAGGCTTGGTGTTGGCCTGGGTGATAATGAGAAGCAATGATGGGGAGGTCCTTTGGCCTCATTCTTCCTTCCAAGGTTGAAGCCTCCTCCACTCTTCTTGCTTGTCGCTGAGACCTCTCCTTCTCCTTCTCTTTTTTTTTTCCGTTGTCTTCCCTCCAGCCCCCTCTAATAAGAAACTAAATCCTAGGGTTGAATTCATTCATTACAAATTGAGCCGAGCCCATAGGTCTATTAGTTGGTTAATAATGATTTATCCCCTTACATTTATAATTATTCCAAAAAAAACTTATTATCATATTCCCGCTATGAATTTTCTTGTAAAAGAACCGGACCTTACAAATCCACCCCTAGATGGATTTCGTCCTTGAAATTTAAAACTTACCAATTAACTGCAAGTAGCGGCCCCTCATGTCATCTTCAGTCTCCCAAGTGGCCTCCTCGTTAGCGTGATTCAACCACCTATCCTTGACCATTTTGATCGTCCCATTCTGTAGCTTCCTCTCTTACTAGCCTAGTGTCTGTATGTGTCTCTCCTTATTGGAAAAATCTGGGGTAAGCTGTAGTAGTTTAAGATTTAGCACATGGGTGGAATTTGACATGTACTTGCACAACATCGAGATGTGGAACGTATTACGCACCCCTGCAAGATTAGGTAGCAAGGCCACCCGGTAAGCCAATGTTCCCACCTTGTCTAGGATCTTGAAGGGTCCAATGAATCTCAGACTAAGTTGACCTTTCTTTCCAACTTTTATAACACCCTTCATTGGTGCTATTTTCACAAAACTGTGATCTCCAACTACAAACTCCAAGTCCCTTCTTTTTTTGTCAGCATAGCTCTTTTGCCGACTTTGAGCAGTCCTCATTCTGTCCCTGATTCTGGCTACTAGATATGTTGTATGCCTCATGATTTTTAGGCCCACCTCTTCCCTTTCCCCCACTTCATCCCAATGGATAGGGGATCTGCATTTCCTTTCATAAAGTGTTTCATAAGGAGCCATGCCTATGGATGACTGATAATATTGTTATAGGTGAACTCTATGAGTGGTAGCTTTAGCTCCCAACTTCCTTGGAAATCGATCACACACGCTCGCAGTAAGTCTTCCAAAATCTGTATCACCATCTCTGACTGATCATCTATTTGGGGATGAAATGCTGTACTAAATACTAGTTTAGTTCCCATAGCCGCATGCAAACTTACCTAGAAAGACCAGGTGAACCTCGAATCTATTTCTGATACTATAGAAAAGGGAATCCCATGCAATCTGACTATTTCCTAGATGTATAACTCTGCATACTAAGTCATGGAGAAGGTCATATTCACTGGTAGGAAATGCCCCAACTTAGTGAAATGATCAACTATCACCCAAATGACATTAAAGCCTTTCACTTTCTTTGGTAAGCCTACTAAAAAAATCCATGGTAATGTTTTCCTATTTCCACTCCGGAATAGGAAGTGGCTTAAACATTCTTGCTGGCCTCTGATGTTTGGCTTTGACTTGTTGACAAGTTAGGCATTCAGATATAAAACGCGCTATGTCTCGTTTCATACCTAGCCACCAATAAATTAACTACATGTCCTTATACATCTTTGTACTCCCTAGATGTATAGAATATGGAGTATTATGGGGTTCTGTCAAATCTCAACTCTAAGAGAGTCAACAATAGGAACTCAGAGTCAGCCCATATATTTGACAGCATCATCTTCAACTAAATATAAACTCAAGCCCTTAGACTCATCTTTCTGTCTCCACTTCTATAGTTGCTCATCAGTAGCTTGCCCTGTTTAAATTTTGTCCCTCAAAGTAGATTGTACTATTGGAGTAGATAAATTAGGAGCCTAGCGCCTAGCATATATCTTGAGGTTAAATCCCTGAATCTCTACCTAAAGAGGTTTCTGTGCTGATAGTTGTGCAATGACTGCTATTTTCCTGCTCAAGGCAACAACAACAACTATATTAGCTTTTCAGGGTGGTAGCTAATCTCGCAGTCATAGTCCTTCACAAGATCTAGTCATCATCTCTGTCTCATATTTAACTCTTTCTAGGTGAAGATATATCTTAGACTCATTTCATTGCAGCTGGAGCTCTAAATTCTACTTATTCACCTCTTGAGATTTCAATAGTTTTTGGTAGTCTTGTAGGGTTTTTTCCATACCTAAAATAAGCTCAGCTTATTCCCCTATTTTTCTTTGCAAAAGGATCTTCTCGGTGTCGAGAGCAGTGCAGGTAGTGTGTAGCTCTATCACGCGATCCTTCAAAACTTTATTAGCCCTTTCTAAATCCACAACTAGTTGGCTCAAGTGTAATCTAGAGGCATAGAGCTGAATAAAACAATGATAGAGCTGTAATTTATAAAAGTAACTTGAGAGGATTTAATCATAAACTTAATATAATAGCATTTTTTTTTATGTTCTTCAGTGCATTGGGAAATTGGAATCCCCTTGTTTGAGGGATTGTGCCCAAGATGTAGCTAACAAGTCCTTCAACTTAAGAATCCCATAGGGTAGGGTCGAAGTGGTGTCTATGCCTTGTTGGGATGGTAACCCAATGGATTGTTTGAAGAGGCGGGTGGAGTTAGTTGAAGATGTGGGCCCTAAGGGAAGAGTAATAGGGATCTCGGACAATTGTGAACGGGAGGGAGCTGGTTGGATAAGTAAGGCTGCTGGTGTTGGTCCAGTTGACCCAGAACCCTGATCAAGTATTTGTCCTTTAGGTACATAGCTCATCGATTTCTTAGAGGAAGAATGCCTAGAGCGAGGAATAATTGAAGTATTGCTTGAGGTGGACGGGGGAATTGGCTGAGTAGTTAGGAGGGCTGATGTTGTCTCGGGAGGCAGGATAACAAGAGGAATTGAATGAGACATAGGTATTGTTATGATTCCGCAAGTATACAGATTCGTCGTCAGTAATAAAAATATCGATCTCACAGGGACTAGTTATAAGCACTAGCAATTGTTCACTAAGGGTTAGCTAGACTACCAATGGTTGCGAATAATCTAGGGAAGAAAGGTCGGGGAGAAGAGTCAAGAGCTGGTGAGTCGAAGTGTTCTCTTGGTTATGTGGAGCTCTAGGTGGTTGGTTTCGTTGTGGTGGTATTGATGTGTCACGCTTTATCCTACACTCGTTGTCCTTTAACATGTAATTGCCAGAAGCCAAAGCAGCTATTCTTAAGTACCAGGGTAAAGAAGGACCCTAAGAAGTCCTATCACGGTTTACCCCTGTCATTAGGGCACCTCGGTAAATCTTGAGGACACGACTCTAGCTGGTAAGTTAAGAATAGTGGTTAAGACTTAGGTTTGGTCTCTGGCTTCCTTGAGGAGAATTTGCCTCTCCTTTCAAAGAAGTATCCTAGACATCCGTGAATGGGTTACCCTTGTCACTAGGGCCCCTCGGGTTTACGATCTAGGAATAATCCCTCTACGAGGTTAACAAGTTCTACACAATCAAGCAACATGCAATTGAGACAAAGCATAAAAGATCATCCAACGATTGTAAGTACAATATGAGTTCTACATCAAACCGAACCACAACTACTCCCTAATCCTAGAACAAAGGATCTACTCCATAAGTGTCGGATAAATACCCAAAGACATAAAGAAGATAGACATACAATCTTCAGACACGGAGAAATAAGAAAAGAATATGCTTATCCTATGTCGACGAGTGGCCTTCGGGTCAAATCCTCTGCCTCTGGAGACAATGTGGTGGTGGAAGATCGCTGGACGGAGGTCCAAGACAGCGTGGGATGGCTCCAAGATGATTCTCCAACCGACGGCTCACTTCTCGGCGCCCCCCTCAAGAAAAAGGGTTAAAACCCTTATATAGACAAGGGTTTGGCTGCGGCGACACGGTCGTGCACAGATGGCACGACTGTGTTCATTTCCTCCTCTGCTGGCACTACATGGCCGTGCCAATTGGCACGGCCGTGTGGTGTCTAGCCTCGGTCCCGGCCGCATTACCGTGCAAGGATGCACTCCCGGGCACTTCCTGGTCTCGATCTCGGGGTGGCACGACCGTGCAGGGTTGCACGACCGTGTGTTGAACTGCCTCGGTCTCAACCTCACCGCCGTGCAAGGATTGCACGACCGTGCACACCCTTTCTGTCTGGTCACACGGCTGTGCCAAGAGTTCACGGTCGTGTTTTTCAACGTGTTCCGGTGCGTTGATAATCATCATTTTCGCTCCAAAAGTTGTCCCTATCAACACAAACCAAACAAAGAGCAGATATCAGAACAGAAGGGTATATATACTGAATACAAGATGAAAGAGGCAATCATGCAACGAATATATATCCATAAAGTACATGAATGTTCGCTAAAACATGCGTAAATGATCATAATATTTGCGTACATCACACCCCCAGACTTGATCCTTTGCTTGTCCTCAAGTAAAATGCTATGAACTATGTGTCCTGAGTTCTGCAGTGTTTCATAATCCCTGGTGCATTCGCCTAACTCTATCAACTAGTTTCATTAATAAGCATGACTGTGGAGCTACCTAAGTATGACCTAAGCATAAGTCCTTTGTGCTCGGTGCAGTAAGTAGCTCAGACTCTTCAAGTATCAATTCTTTGTTCTAGTTAAGTCATCATACAATTTGAGTTCCTAATGTTCCCGGTGATATGCACTTACCTGCCACACACTTGGTTCATTTTCCTTAATTTACACAAGGTCTCAAAGGGTACTTCTCGGAGTTAAGAGAAACATAACATTCATTTTCCCAGTAACCTAACTAGGTGTCAAAGTGGTGAATTGTTAGTTTCCACTCACGACACCTATTTTTTTTTATCCCTTATTTCATTTTTTTTCTTTTTGGGTGCTATAGATGTAGCACTTATTATACATGCGATGCATATGTTGGGATTTGAATTTTTCCAAATGAGCTTCCATGATCCGAGGTTATCCAGTAACAAAAATGTAAGTAAGGAATCATCAAGGGAACAAAAGTACTAAACAATTTGAATGAATCATAACTATTTCAAAAGTATATCTACCATTCAAGCTTAAGTACTTAAGTGTAGTGAAAATAAGGTCCTTAAGATTAGGTCAAAACTTATACCAAACTCCGTACAATACGTAGCTTATTTCATGCTACTAAAGATAGAGGAAGAAGATACACTAAACATACTAACACCATCTAGAAACTCATGAACTAAGAAAATGCTAGCTATTTTACTATCGGACAAGTAGTAGAGAAAGTAAACGGTTGATGTTCTCAAATATGCCACAAAATTAAAGATAGGAAAGAAAAAATGCAAATGAGTTGCAAGCAGAAACAAATAAAATGCAAATAGAACAAGACTAAATAAAATAAAGCAAAAAAAATAAAATATGCAAAAGCAGGTAAAGTATGCAAAAACAAGAAAAAGACAAAAAGAAAGACTCGACTCGACTCAGGTTGTGCAACAACACCCCCCAGACTTAGACTTTTCATCGTCCCAATGATATCAAAAAGGTCGATGAGACTGAAGGTCGGGGAGGTCTGGGAGCTCAGGATAAGTCCGAGCCACCAATCTCGAGTCCCTTATCCGTTTATGATACGAAAACAACTCATTAATACTTCTTTGAAAGTTCCTCATATACCACCTAAAATCTTCATTCCAAAGCATTATCTTTTTATGGGTCTCCATAAATTCAAGTATTCATGCACATAACTCCCTTTCACTCTTAAAACACTGCTGTAAACACTTAAATTGCTCATCCTTCAATCGAACAACATTGGTAGACACTTCATTATTTTTTTCAAAGCCACGATGAATAGATTCGATAATAGGGCGAAATTCTTGAAAATCAAATCGCAGAATATCTCTATTAGCCGAAGGCATATTTCTAGGCAAGGAAGGTGGAGGTGGGATAAGCTGTTGGGCAGTCTAAGGGGAAAGTAATCTTTGATCACAAGACAATACCCATACTCCTCTCGGTGAATCAAGCGATTGGTTAAACAAAAATTCAAATCCATTCGAGACACATCCTCAATCATTTCAAGACCACTCAGATCATATCCCAGTATAACCGCAATATGAGAAAGCAATCCTCCCAAGACAATAGGGGCGGAGGAAGAAGTCCTTCCTAATGTTACCAAGTGTCTTAAAAAGAAGTACCCAGAATTAACAGATACGTTTTCTATCATTGCCCATAGACAGTACAAGTTCGAAATTCTCACAATTTCATCCCTACCGCCCCTTCCAAATATTGTATTCCTCATCAACATATGGACATATCGAAAGATCAAGTTAATGATATTACTACTATTTGCGACATGGGGATTAAAACAAGACTGTCCACCAATTTGCTCCCAAAAATTCAAATTCTCAAAAGCGGGTAAGATTATGTAAGTTCCCTCCCTAGGCAAATCGTAGCTTATATTAAAAATCCTCAAGACTCCATTCATAGTCTTCATTAAATAAACGAAAATTTAATTTTCCACCTCCTTGAACATTATGAACACTGATTGAGTTCAAAATTTCTAAGACGACCCGAGGATAGGTTGGGTAATTGAGGGCTATTATGCTAGTCCAACCTATTCTATCAAGCAACCAATCAATATCATTCCCAAGTCCCAATACTTTTAAGGTGTTGCGGTCTATAAACCTAGTGCTCAAGATGGAACGTTTACATAAAGCACGATAACGATGCAATTGCTGATCATTAGAGAAAATAATGCCGAGATTGTTTAATGTACCTTTGGAGCGTGCATCCTCTTCGTTTGAGACAACCAATGGTTCATTCCCTTTCCTTTGGCGAGAGCCTAACATTGTGGACAACAAGAAAGGTAGACTTAAGTTGGATGAATGTGGGGGAGGAGTGGTTGTGCTTTGGGAAGTTGGAGGGGAGGAGAGGAAAGAAGGAGATATGGGGAAGGAGGTGAAGGAGGTGGCATGGGCGTGCAAACCTCCGCACCCCCGTGCCCTAATATAGAGGGGAATTGGGCTGGGCCGTGTAGGGTTGCACACCCCCCTCTCGCTGATTTTGCACGGTCGTGTCGTTTGGCACGACCTCCTTCTTCCTTTCCTCGGCTAAAGTCACACGGCTGTGCCGATCTCTTTTCCTACTTTGTATGAGTCGCACGGCCGTGCTAGTTGGCATGGCCCGGATCTTCCTCCTCTCTGGCATGGTCTCACGATCGTGCCAATTAGCATGGCCCGTGCCTCTTCCTTCTCTGCATAAGCCACACGGCCGTGTAGAGTGGCACGACTCGTAGCTTTAGTCTCCACGTTGGCTTCACACGGCCGTGTGAGGTCACATGACCAACTCCCTTATGCTCATAATGATTTGCTTTTCGTCATTACGACTCCTCCATCGCCTCCACGCCCATGAAAAGCGCTCATGGCCAGCTCATGGAGACTATGCACATCCTAAAAATGAAATACCCAGAAGTAAAGAGATAATAGAAACACTCGACTTAAACTCACGACAAAAGGAATGATGAACTAAAATGAAAGAGAAACCCTTGGGTTGCCTCCCAACAAGTGCTTGTTTTAGGTCTTTAGCTTGACCCCGTTTTAGTTTATTCGGGCCGCCACGGATCCAAGAAGTATATCTGCATAACATCCTCTGTCGGTGCATCACGGATATATTTTTTTAAACGCTGCCCATTTACTTTAAATTCTCCACGCTCCTCGTTCCAGATGTCTACGGCTCCGAACGGGTAAACCTTTTTGATTTGGAACGACCCTGTCCACCTTGATTTCAACTTTTTAGGGAAGAGTTTTAATCTTGAATTAAACAATAGCACTAAGTCCCCTTCTTTGAATTCCCTTCGCAAGATATGTTGATCACGCCACCTCTTTGTCCTCTCTTTGTAGGATTTGGTATGTTCATAGGCATCCATCCTCAATTCATCAAGTTCATTTAATTGTAGCTTTCTCTTGTCTCCAGCTAGCTTCAGGTCCATATTAAGTTGTTTTATTGCACAGTAAGCCTTGTGTTCCAATTCCATCGGAAGATGACACGGCTTACCATACACAAGTCGAAATGGGGTCATTCCGATTGGAGTCTTAAAGGCAGTGCGGTATGCCCATAAAGCATCATCCAATTTCAACGACCAGTCCTTGCGGGAGTTGGACACTGTCTTTTCCAATATTGCTTTGATCTCCCGGTTTGAAATCTCGGCTTGTTTATTTGCCTGGGAATGGTAAGGCATCGCTACATTGTGGCTAACTCTATATTTCCTTAACAAATTTTCAAACTGCCTTTCAATGAAGTGTGAAGCCCCCGTCACTAATAACTGCCCTAGGCACACCAAACCATGGAAAAATTACCTTCTTAAATAGTTTAATCACCGTTTTGGCATTGCCGGCAGGAGAGGCTATGGCTTCTACCCATTTCGATACATAATCTACTGCAACTAAAATAAAGTTGTTTCTGCATGATGAAAGAAAGGGTCCCATAAAGTCTATCCCCCATACATCGAACAGTTCCACTTCAAGGATGCAATTCAGCAACATCTCATTTCTTTTAGTAATGTTCCCGGTCTTTTAGCATTGATCACAAGACTGCACAAAATTTTTCATATCTCTAAATAGGGTTGGCCAAAAGAATCTTGGTTGCAAAATCTTAGCAATTGCCTTTAACACTCCCAAATGTCCACTATAAGATGATGAATGACGGTAAAATAAGATATCCTTGATCTCCTCTTCTGGCACACACCTTTGGTGGATTATGTCTCCGTATTTCCTAAAAAGTAGTGGTTCATCCCATATGTAGTGTTTGACGTCTGAGAAAAACTTCTTCTGCTGCCAGGTGAGTTTCGGGGGAAGCACTCCACTTGCAAGAAAGTTTATAAAATCTGCAATCCAAGGAACTCTTTCAGAACCTACTGCCAGCAGATGCTTGTCAGGGAAAACATCGTTAATAGGCAGATCAAAAACCACGTCTTTTCGCCCATTCGGCCATACCCAGGACAGGTGATCTGCCACGACATTTTCAGCCCCTTTCTCTTCGCTGATTTCCAGATTGAACTCCTGAAGAAGCAAGATACATCTAATCAAGCGAGGTTTGACATCTTTCTTATTAAACAAATATCTTATGGCAGCATGATCATAATACACTATTACTTTTGAGCCCACTAGATAAGACCTGAACTTGTCGATTGCAAACACTATGGCCAACAATTCCTTTTCAGTGGTAGAATAGTTCATCTGGGCTGCATCCAATGTCTTACTTGCATAGTGGATTGTGTGCAGGACTTTATCCTTCCTTTATCCTAAAACCGTGCCTACGACGAAGTCGCTGGCATCACACATGATCTCGAACGGGAGTTCCCAGTCTGGATCTTGAATTATGGGAGCTAAGACGAGAGCATTCTTAATCTTTTTAAATGCCTCATTGCAATCGTCATTGAAACAAAATTCAGCATCCTTGATCAACAGATTAGTTAGTGGCTTGGAAATCTTTGAAATGCCCTTGATGAAACACATGTAGAATCCAGCGTGCCCTAGAAAACTCCTAACCCCTTTTACGTTAAGAGGTAGAGGTAGTTTCTCAATTGTCTCAATTTTAGCTTTGTCTACCTCAATCCCACGCTCCGAAATCTTATGTCCTAGCATAATCCCCTCTTTGACCATGAAGTGACATTTCTCCTAGTTTAGAACCAAGTTTATATCTTTGCATCTCTGGAGAACTCTAGAAAGATTTAGAAGGCAGGTGTCGAAGTCGTTACCATATACCGAAAAATTGTCCATAAATACCTCCATAATCTTTTTTGTGAAATCTGAAAATATTACCATCATGCATCGCTGAAATGTAGCTGGTGCATTACAGAGTACAAACGACATTCGTCGATAAGCATAGGTACAAAAAGGACATGTGAAGGTGGTCTTTTCTTGATCTAGGGGGTGAATTGGGATTTGAAAGAAACCAAAGTATCCATCTAGGTAGCAAAAATAGGAATGTTTCGCCAATCTTTCCAGCATCTTATCAATGAATGGTAAGGGAAAATGGTCTTTCCTAGTTTCCTTGTTAAGCTTCCTATAATCAATACACATCCGCCACCCTGTAGCTGTTCTTGTTGGGATCAATTCGTTGTTTTCATTTTTAACCACTGTCATCCCCCCTCTCTTAGGGACCACATGGACTGGGCTCACCCATTCACTATCCGATATAGGGTAGATGATTCCGGCATCAAGGAGTTTCAACACCTCTTTCTTCACTACTTCTTTCAAGTTCGGGTTCAATCTTCTTTGATGCTCAATTGAGTTTTTATATATCCCTCTTCGAGTAAAATCCTGTGCATACAGATTGAAGGGCTGATCCCTTTAATGTCATCAATAGTGTACCCGATCGTTTTTCTATGTGCTCTTAGCTCCTTGATCAATTGTTGAGTCTCTGTCTCGGTTAGGTTTGCATTAATGATTACTGGGAATATGGAATCTGGATCAAGGAACGCATACTCAAGGTTAGGCGGTAGAGGTTTTAACTCGACTTGGGGTGGCACAATCTCAGGCAAGGCTGGTTCCTGTTCTAACAGTCGAATTTCCTCGTTTACCTCAGCCT
Organism: Zingiber officinale; assembly: GCF_018446385.1. NCBI lineage: Eukaryota > Viridiplantae > Streptophyta > Magnoliopsida > Zingiberales > Zingiberaceae > Zingiber > Zingiber officinale. The sequence continues at coordinate 47,006,797 of NC_056007.1, read as the reverse complement.
CATTTGGTGCTTCCTTATTTTCTTGAGCCATTCTCCCAACTTCGTCATCGCTATCCAGGTCCTCTTCCATAATTGAAGTCAAGGAAGATATCGATCCTCCAGGGGATTTTAATAAGGCCTCTTCGCACCAAGGAAAGATCGTTTTTGCATCCTTGCACTCCACCCTGATGGGTTCCTTTAATCCTTCCTGAACGTCGTTTCCTACGTGTCTTAACTTGCTTTCATCTGTCTGCACTCCCATGTCTTCTCCTACAGCGATCGGGTGTAGAGATAAGTTCAGTACATCTTGTCCTGACCACTCGCTGAGATTTGATGCCACTGTATGAATTATTTCTTGTGCTTCGTCCAAATCCTTTTTCATGATTGCTCCCCCAGCCGCTGCATCCAGAAGGCTTTTGTCTTAGAGTGATAGTCCAATGTTGAATATGTGAAGGATCAACCATCTCTGAATATCATAATGTGGGCACTAACATAGGATTGACAAGTATCTATCCCAAGCTTGATGCAATGCCTCTCCTTCTCGTTGCTTGAAGTGCAGAATTTGATTCCTCAAATGAGCAGTCCTTGTTTGAGGGAAATATCTATCTAGAAACTTTTTTTCCAAATCATCCCAAATCTTGATGCTTCTCGGTTGCAAAGTGTTGAACCAACCATTTGCATTGCCTTTTAGACTGAATGGAAAAATTATAAGGTGTATTGAACAGCTGGAACCCTCTCCACTCTCAGTGTGTTGTAATAACTGTGGAAATCCAATAGATTCAAGTAAGGATTCTCTTAATCTGATCCCCCAAACTGATTTTCCTGAACCTTTGAGATGAACGAGGGTCTGAGCATAAAGTTCCTTGTAGAATTTTCTGGGAACATAATTGGTCCCAGTTCTTTTACAGACTGCGAGGCTCCGTAATCCTTCAGCGGCTTAAACATCTTGTCCTATCCGGGCCAACCAGGAGCGCAAAATGAACAGTCATACGGGCGATTAAATCTCCTGCAAGACTAGTTTGCATGCAAGGATAGGATATGAAATGTTAAGTGGAACAAAAAGTGAAATGTAGTAAGAAGGTAAGAAAGCCTAGTCTAATCTAATATGATTTTGCTAATGTTATAGACATAGTCCCCGGCAACGGCGCCACAAACTTGTTACGATTCCGCAAGTGCACGGATTCGTCATCAGTAATAAAAATATCGATCCCACAAGGACTGGTTATAAGCACTAGCAATTGTTCACTAAGGGTTAGCTAGACTACCAATGGTTGCTAATAATCTAGGGAAGAATGTAACACCCCTAGAAAGCCTAGATAAGAAAGTAAGAATAATGAGAGTTTGAAGGTAGTGAAAAGGTGTAAATATTCTAAGTTGAATATTAAGATGGGAAGGATTTAGATGATTAAAACTTTATGAAAGAAAATAAAGTTGAGAATATAAATCATCTATATTTATAATACATGGAATTAATGTAAACAAAAGGAAGGAATATGAGATAATATATATGTGTATGAAATATTTATGCATAATGCATAATATGGTGATATATGAATTATTATGTACAAAAGAATATCAATAATATGTTAGAAGAGAAATAGGATTGAACCTTGGACCTCTTGTAAGGAACATGTATAGGATATCAAAGGAGATAGGAGAATTATTGATAAGGAGAGAAAGGACTAAGTAGTTAAGAATAAGAAAGGATTCTTTTTACTTAAAAGGAAAAGGAAGTAAAAAGAAGTAAAAATATACATAACCAAGTTTTGATCCTTGGTTCTCTTGTGGATGCATGCATATGTTAACCAAGTGTGATAAGAGAGGATATTGTAAGAGGAGAGATAGGAATTTTAATTAAAGGAAAGAAAAGAGAGAACTCAAGAAGCATTTCTCTAGAATATTCTTATCATTAAAGAGGAGAAATAAATAAGGAGGATGAATCAAGTCAAGTTTTCCTCCCTCATTTTAGTATAAATAGGCATGGAGGGTGGCTTCATCCTCAACTCACTCTCCTCCTCTTCTCCTAGAGGTGCCGAGACACTCCTCTTTCTTTTTTTTTTTTTCCAACAAAAGAGGAAGAAGCCTCCTCTTCCTCCTCCTCTCCACCAAAAGACCTAGCCACTTCTTCCTCCATTGGTGCCGAGCAAAGCAAGCAAGGAAGAAAGGTCCACAAGCAAGTTCTCAACTCTAGGAAACTTAAGCAAAGAAGGTAAGCTTCCCCTCACCTGTGGTACAAGGCTTCTTATGTATTTTCAGATTTTTTTTATGAGGATTTTTAAAGCTAGAAACAAATTTAAGAAAATTCGGATTCAAAAGGGTTTTTTCAATCTAGGAATACTTGTATAAGTCCTCTCTTCATGAAGATTTTTCTATGTCTTGTAAGAAAGTTTTTCCCTATGTTTTTATACACATATGATGCATGATCAGAGGAGTATTTAGCCCTAGAAATTCAACCAAAAATATTGTAAAGAGGTTAGGAAAAATTATTGTCTAATATGCTCAAGACCTCTGTGATATTATGATATGAAAGTTGATTAATGCTCTCAGGTTTAATTGGAATGTAGAAAATTAGTTACATGATATAAGACATGTAAGATCATAAGAGTCCTAGCTTGTTTATGATCCAATTTTTTGTATGATGTTCTTAGTAACTTTTGCCATGATATTTACTTAGGCTTTCCATGCTTTAGGCCACTTAAGAAACCTAGCTTAAGGACTGGTAGGTTTCGGCCATGAAGGAAAATAAAAGAAAAAGGGAAAGAAACCTAGGAAATGCTATACATAATGAGAAGAAATGAAATTATGTTACGTAACATGCCATGATATGTTATAGCATAGGAATGCTATACATAATGAGAAGAAATGAAATTATGTTACGTAACATGCCATGATATGTTATAGCATAGGAAATGCTATACATAATGAGAAAAAAATGAAATTATGTTACGTAACATGCCATGATATGTTATAGCATAGGAAATGCTATACATAATGAGAAGAAATAAAATTATGTTACGTAACATGCCATGATATGTTATAGCATAGGAAATGCTATACATAATGAGAAGAAATGAAATTATGTTATGTAATATGCCATGATATGTTATAGCATAGGAAATGCTATACATAATGAGAAGAAATGAAATTATGTTACGTAACATGCCATGATATGTTATAGCATAGGAAATGCTATACATAATGAGAAGAAATGAAATTATGTTACGTAACATGCCATGATATGTTATAGCATAGGAAATGCTATACATAATGAGAAGAAATGAAATTATATTATGTAATATGCCATGATATGTTATAGCATAGGAAATGCTATACATAATGAAAAGAAATGAAAAAGGAAATGCATGAAAGATTGTTAGGGACATGATATGATAGTTATGCATGATAAGTTATTTTGGTATGGTTTGTACCAAGGGTGGGCTCCGTAAACGCCCCGGGGTCGATGGAGTAAGACTCGGGCCTCGTCAGTAATGGGCCTCTGAGTGCCCTAGGTCGATGGAGTAAGACTCGGGCCTCGTCAGTAATGAGCCTCCGAATGCCCTAGGTCGATGGAGTAAGACTCGGGCCTAGTATGTATGCATGGTAGGGTTCAAGACTTGCTACCTTGGACCTACCTATGAAGCGCGCGCATTATGTATGTGGTACAAACCGGGATCCCCTCTAATGATGATATTAATTTCAAGTACTTATAAGTATAAGTTTTCAAATTCATGATGCATTGCCTACATATGTGCTTGAATTATCTGATGATTAGATATAATGTCATGTGATATTATGATATGAATATGAATATGATACCCTTGTATGTCATATGCTTATGATACCTCGCATGATATTGATATGCAATGATATGAATTCAGTTTTAGTGAGTAGGAAAGGAACTTACTGAGCCATGAGTGCTCATAGCTTACTTTCCTTGTACCGTAGATATGGGGGACGGATATTCGGAACGACGGAGCAGCAGGAGGAGCAGATAGTGATGTGTGTGGTGGTGGCTCGGCAAGAACGATTCGAACAAATTAATATTTTTAATTATATGATCAATATATGCACATTCGAACTAATCAGAATATGTGATATCATGCTTATTTAAGAAAAAAGAATGATTTAAAATTCTCCGCTGTTATAGTATAACTAAAGCATGTACGTAAGTAGTATAAGATCGTAGCGCCGCCCTTGTGTAAGAAGGGTGGGCGTTACAGGTGGTATCAGAGCCAAGTCTTGCCAGCTCACTACACACACATCAAGCTCCTTCCTGTCGCTCCAAGTAAGTACAGTTGCTTAATTTATTTATATGCAAAAATTAGTATGATACTCTAGGATGCATGAATGGTAGCCTAGGAAGGATACCTTAAGTTATACCCTAGAAAATGGTGCATGATGATAAGTAGGTGATATTCTAGGATGCATGAATGGTAGCCTAGATACAAGAACCTTAGGCTATAACATAAGAGGAATAATAAATCTTTAAAATCTTGTAGAAATGGACTATATCCCGTTCGAATACGATCCCGAGGATGTAGAATATTTTGGCGAATACCTCGAGTTCGTGGATGAACCCGATATGCTGGAATACTTCGACAACTATGTGAGCGACTTGGAATCTCCGGAACACGGCGAGTTCGGAGAGGAAGATCTCGAGGAAATCGAGGAAGGGAATTCGGACAATAATGAAGATGAAGATTCAGAAATTATGGAATATTATGAAGGAGAGAACGAGTTTTCTGAGATGGGCGAGGATGAATTTAACCTTGCTGAATACATGGAAATGGGTTTCAACCCCAACGATATAATAGACTTCGAGTGGGGACTGAACAACCTCGAGGGGGAACTAAACGAAGACCCGATGGAACCGGACGAACATGTTGAAGAAGACGAGAGAATGGATGAAGAGACAATAATCGACCCGGAAGAGGCATCGGAGATTCAACCTCCGATAATGCCTGATCCACCCCAGAATGATCTGGGCAAGTCGATACAGGTTGGGTTGATGATGACTACTGCTATCATGTCCTTTATGGCAGGAGTAGTCACAACCTACCTGGCCTTTTAAGAGAAGAAGTTATGAACAAAAAAAAAATGTAATAAAAGCTTTTGATGAATAAAAAGAGTAGAAATGTTATCAATTTAAGCATGAGTCAAGTAAAAATGATAATACCATCGGCTAGATCTTGACGCGTATGAATGGTAAGGTAATCAAAAGATGATATGACAACCTAAGAAAGAATACCTCAACGATAACCCAAACATGGCATGAAACCTAGACATGATATGTTAAGATATTCATGCATAAATGATAACTTGGACTAATCTTATTATCATTTAGGAAAATAAGTATGACTAGAAGACGAAATGCCAGAACGGAGGAGACCGTACCTCCACCTGATTGGGCACATGTAGTTACTGAGCTACAACGACAGCTTACGGAACAGCAACAGATGATTGCTGCCATGATGAATCAACAAGGGAATCCTGCTACCCCAAATCAGAATAATACGCCAACCATACCAGTAGTTGAACCGGAGCCAGTAGCAGCACCGGTGCCACTAGTGAATCTGGCATCGGTAGTTCGTCAAGAGGCGTATCTGATCCAGTGGCAAAGACTGAGGCCAGAGAAATTCTCTGGTAATTGTGAAGCATGGGACGCACAAGCTTGGTTTAAGACAATGGAGAGCATGATAGAACTATTGGACTGGCCTGAGCATGAAAATGTCAAATGCGTATCATTCTGTCTCACGAGAGACGCCCGAATGTGGTGGGACAGAGTGAAAGTGAAAATACCAGTAAACCAAATGAGTTGGGCAGATTTTGAGACGGAATTCTTCGAAGAATTCTTCCACACTCGGGTGACAAGTAGGCACTATGATGAATTCACCGAATTTCGGCAAGGTGACCTAACGGTAGAAGAAGCGATGAAAAGATTCAACCGCCTGGCACGACTATGCCCGGAATTAGTTAGGACGGAGGGAGAAAGGGTCAGACTTATGCTAAAGATGCTCAGACCCGAGATAGCACTTAATGTGGCCGGCGGAGTTAACAGGCCGCGGACCACAGAGGAGTTAATTAGCAGTGCCCTGAATACTGAACACTACCTGAAGGCACTAGGCAAGGACAAGAAGCAAGCTCAGATGGAAGAACTGGAAAATATCAAGGCCAACTGGAAAGGGAACCACGGTGGAAAGGGAAAGCGACGGAACGACACTAAGAATGGTCCGTCCAACAAGCAGCTCAAGTTTTCTCAGTACAATACATGTGGGAAGAAACATCCAGGAACATGTCGTACGAGCACTAATAAGTGTTACAACTGTGGGATAGAGGGTCATAAAGCAAAAGACTGTCGTAAGGGCAAAATTAAATGCTACGACTGTGGACTGGAAGGACATCTATCTAGAGACTGCCCTACCAAAACTAAAGCACCACAGTATGTTCTGAATCAAGGTGGTCCCGCAAGGTTACACCAACTGCAGACTTCTATTGAGGGACCTTCAATGAGTCAAGGGAGATTGGAAGCTCCACCAACGTCTAAGGAATCTGAGCAGAAATTGTCATTCTAAGTTCGGGGACGAACTTTCAATAAGTAGGGGAGATTGTAACACCCCTAGAAAGCCTAGATAAGAAAGTAAGAATAATGAGAGTTTGAAGGTAGTGAAAAGAAGGTGTAAATATTCTAAGTTGAATATTAAGATGGGAAGGATTTAGATGATTAAAACTTTATGAAAGAAAATAAAGTTGAGAATATAAATCATCTATATTTATAATACATGGAATTAATGTAAACAAAAGGAAGGAATATGAGATAATATATATGTGTATGAAATATTTATGCATAATGCATAATATGGTGATATATGAATTATTATGTACAAAAGAATATCAATAATATGTTAGAAGAGAAATAGGATTGAACCTTGGACCTCTTGTAAGGAACATGTATAGGATATCAAAGGGGATAGGAGAATTATTGATAAGGAGAGAAAGGACTAAGTAGTTAAGAATAAGAAAGGATTCTTTTTACTTAAAAGGAAAAGGAAGTAAAAAGAAGTAAAAATATACATAACCAAGTTTTGATCCTTGGTTCTCTTGTGGATGCATGCATATGTTAACCAAGTGTGATAGGAGAGGATATTGTAAGAGGAGAGATAGGAATTTTAATTAAAGGAAAGAAAAGAGAGAACTCAAGAAGCATTTCTCTAGAATATTCTTATCATTAAAGAGGAGAAATAAATAAGGAGGATGAATCAAGTCAAGTTTTCCTCCCTCATTTTAGTATAAATAGGCATGGAGGGTGGCTTCATCCTCAACTCACTCTCCTCCTCTTCTCCTAGAGGTGCCGAGACACTCCCTCTTTTCTTTCTTTCTTTTTGTTGCCGAGCAACACAAGAGGAAGAAGCCTCCTCTTCTTCCTCCTCCTCTCCACCAAAAGACCTAGCCACTTCTTCCTCCATTGGTGCCGAGCAAAGCAAGGAAGGAAGAAAGGTCCACAAGCAAGTTCTCAACTCTAGGAAACTTAAGCAAAGAAGGTAAGCTTCCCCTCACCTGTGGTACAAGGCTTCTTATGTATTTTCATATTTTTTTTATGAGGATTTTTAAAGCTAGAAACAAATTTAAGAAAATTCGGATTCAAAAGGGTTTTTTCAATCTAGGAATACTTGTATAAGTCCTCTCTTCATGATGATTTTTCTATGTCTTGTAAGAAAGTTTTTCCCTATGTTTTTATACACATATGATGCATGATCAGAGGAGTATTTAGCCCTAGAAATTCAACCAAAAATATTGTAAAGAGGTTAGGAAAAATTATTGTCTAATATGCTCAAGACCTCTGTGATATTATGATATGAAAGTTGATTAATGCTCTCAGGTTTAATTGGAATGTAGAAAATTAGTTACATGATATAAGACATGTAAGATCACAAGAGTCCTAGCTTGTTTATGATCCAATTTTGTGTATGATGTTCTTAGTAACTTTTGCCATGATATTTACTTAGGCTTTCCATGCTTTAGGCCACTTAAGAAACCTAGCTTAAGGACTGGTAGGTTTCGGCCATGAAGGAAAATAAAAGAAAAAGGGAAAGAAACCTAGGAAATGCTATACATAATGAGAAGAAATGAAATTATGTTACGTAACATGCCATGATATGTTATAGCATAGGAAATGCTATACATAATGAGAAGAAATGAAATTATGTTACGTAACATGCCATGATATGTTATAGCATAGGAAATGCTATATATAATGAGAAGAAATAAAATTATGTTACGTAACATGCCATGATATGTTATAGCATAGGAAATGCTACACATAATGAGAAGAAATGAAATTATGTTATGTAATATGCCATGATATGTTATAGCATAGGAAATGCTATACATAATGAGAAGAAATGAAATTATGTTACGTAACATGCCATGATATGTTATAGCATAGGAAATGCTATACATAATGAGTAGAAATGAAATTATGTTACGTAACATGCCATGATATGTTATAGCATAGGAAATGCTATACATAATGAGAAGAAATGAAATTATATTATGTAATATGCCATGATATGTTATAGCATAGGAAATGCTATACATAATGAAAAGAAATGAAAAAGGGAATGCATGAAAGATTGTTAGGGACATGATATGATAGTTATGCATGATAAGTTATTTTTGTATGGTTTGCACCAAGGGTGGGTAAACGCCCCGGGGTCGATGGAGTAAGACTCGGGCCTCGTCAGTAATGGGCCTCTGAGTGCCCTAGGTCGATGGAGTAAGACTCGGGTCTCGTCAGTAATGGGCCTCTGAATGCCCTAGGTCGATGGAGTAAGACTCGGGCCTAGTATGTATGCATGGTAGGGTTCAAGACTTGCTACCTTGGACCTACCTATGAAGCGCGCGCATTATGTATGTGGTACAAACCGGGATCCCCTCTAATGATGATATTAATTTCAAGTACTTATAAGTATAAGTTTTCAAATTCATGATGCATTGCCTACATATGTGCTTGAATTATCTGATGATTAGATATAATGTCATGTGATATTATGATATGAATATGAATATGATACCCTTGTATGTCATATGCTTATGATACCTCGCATGATATTGATATGCAATGATATGAATTCGGTTTTAGTGAGTAGGAAAGGAACTTACTGAGCCATGAGTGCTCATAGCTTACTTTCCTTGTACCGCAGATATGGGGGACGGATATTCGGAACGACGGAGCAGCAGGAGGAGCAGATAGTGATGTGTGTGGTGGTGGCTCGGCAAGAACGATTCGGACAAATTAATATTTTTAATTATATGATCAATATATGCACATTCGAACTAATCAGAATATGTGATATCATGCTTATTTAAGAAAAAGGAATGATTTAAAATTCTCCGCTGTTATAGTATAACTAAAGCATGTACGTAAGTAGTATAAGATCGTAGCGCCGCCCTTGGTTAAGAAGGGTGGGCGTTACAAAGAAAGGTCGGGGAGAAGAGTCGAGAGCTGATGAGTCGAAGTGTTCTCTTGGTTATGTGGAGCTCTAGGAGGTTGATTTCGTTGTGGTGGTATTGATGTGTCACGCTTTATCCTACACTCGTTGTCCTTTAACATGCAATTGCCGGAAGTCAAAGCGGCTATTCTTAAGTACCAGGGTAAAGAAGGACCCTAAGAAGTCCTGTCACGGTTTACCCCTGTCACTAGGGCACCTCGGTAAATCTTGAGGACACGACTCTAACTGGAAAGTTAAGAATAGTGGTTAAGACTTAGGTTTGGTCTCTCACTTCCTTGAGGAGAATTTGCCTCTCCTTTCAAGGAAGTATCCTAGACGTCCGTGAATGGGTTACCCTTGTCACTAGGGCCCCTTGGGTGTACGATCTAGGAATAATCCCTCTACGAGGTTAACAAGTTCTACACAATCAAGCAACATGCAATTGAGACAAAACATAAAAGATCATCCAACGATTGTAAGTACAATATGAGTTCTACATCAAACCGAACCACAACTACTCCCTAATCCTAGAACAAAGGATCTACTCCATAAGTGTCGGATAAATACCCAAAGACATAAAGAAGATAGACATACAATCTTCAGACATGGAGAAATAAGAAAAGAATATGCTTATCCTATGTCGACGAGTGGCCTTCGGGTCAAATCCTCTACCTCTGGAGACGATGTGGTGGTGGAAGATCACTGGACGGAGGTCCAAGACAACGTGGATTGGCTCCAAGATGATTCTCCAACTGACGGCTTGCTTCCCGGCGCCCCCCCCCCCTCGAGAAAAAGGGTTAAAACCCTTATATAGACTAGGGTTTGGCTGTTGCGACATGACCGTGCCCAGATGGCACGACCGTGTTCATTTCCTCCTCTACTGGTGCAACACGGTCGTGCCAATTGGCACGACCGTGTGGTGTCTTGCCTCGGTCGCTGCCACACGACCGTGTAAGGATGCACGGGTGGGCACTTCCTGGTCTCGGTCTCGAGGTGGCATGGCCATGCAGGGTTGCACGACCGTGTGTTGAACTGCCTCAGTCTTGGTCGCATGGCCGTGCACTGCTCCCTTTCTGTCTGGTCACACGACCATGCCAAGAGTGCATGACCGTGTTCTTCGTCTTGTTCTGGTGTATTGATAATCGTCATTTTCGCTCTGAAAGTTGTCCCTGTTAACACAAAACCAAATAAAAAGCAGATATCCGAACAAAAGGGTATATATACTGAATACAAGATGAAAGAGGCAATCATGCAATGAATATATATGCATAAAGTACGTGAATGTGCACTAAAACATACGTAAATGATCATAATATTTGCATACATCAGGTATAAAGAGGCCCGTCCTCATCATAGCAACTGCAAAATGAGAATGACTATGTTTTTGAGACCTATGTTCTTTACCTTGGTCATAAGAAATCTCAGTAAAAGTAAGGGGAGCTTGTTCGACGATGGGTAGCTCAGGTAAATTCAGACCTGAAGCCTCAGTTCAGGGATTTTTGCACCTGACGATGAAATTATTATCTGGCTCTAAGGAGTCGAAAGGAGATTCATGAGTAGGTTCAGCGGGGGGAAGTAGACTAGCAGAGGCAGAAGCTTGATCAAGTTGACGTTCCTACAATATATCCTCTCCCAGTTTGATTAGGACCACTCTTGTTTGTTGGTGTAATTTGCACTAACGGTCTAACTCAGGTTTTGATGAATGACAGGTGAGTTAAGTTAGCTGTTTTGTTGTCTAACCATTTCACCTAGTGTGTAAGTGTTAACAGTCTCACAAAGTCTAGATAGGTTGAGTGGAAGATCGGATATCTGGTTGAAAGTCTAGATAGGTCGACGGACCGATCAGATATTTGGCGGGAAGTCTAGATAGGTCGACAGGCCGACCAGATATGTGGCAAAAAATCCAGATAGGTCGACGGGTTGATTGGATATCTAGTGAGAAGTTCAGATAGGTCAATGGGCTAACCAGATATCTGGCAGGAAGTTTAGTTGGGGCTGCGTACCGAACAACTGGTAAGTAAAGGTTAGTCAATGGAGGAGAATGAGTTAGTGAGGATGCGTCCCGATTGAAGGGATATTAGGCGTCGGTCCAGTTTAGGTCGATTTGGTAACCCTATACTGAGACCTTGACTAGTTCCTGATCTTGGGAGGACATGAACTAATTACTACTTATTATGACTGCGCTAACTTTGTTTTATATGTTAAATATTTTAGATTTGGACTAACACAACTTGTAGGATAAAAGGAGTAAAAAGCCTTCGGATGAACAGTACCCGAAGGCGCCTTCGCACTGTTCATAGAAGGCGCCTTCCATGCTTTGAAGGTGCCTTCTGGAGGATTAAATTTGGACATCGTCGTAGATAAGGAGTGCGCTGTTCGGGATAGGATTTATCCCATTGGAGGCGCCTTCCATGCCTATGGATAGAGCCTTCCATGCCTATGGATAGTGCCTTCCATAGCCTATATAAGTCAGTCTCAACCAAGCATTAAACACAATCTTATATACGAGCTACTACACAACCATTTGAGATTCTGACTACTCTATGCTCCTGTTGTGACTCTACTGCAAAGCTGCTAACTCGACGACTGCTCTGAGGACTTCTGATCATGGTTGGCAGAATAACATCGACATACGAAACCTCTCACTTCGACCCCTACTTGTTGGTAATAAAGTTTTTATTGTACTTAAATTCTGCATATTAAAAGTGTAATCAGTTACATTTCTCTAATCTTATTTGTATTCGATTCCCTCTTTCGGAGGTATCGAAAGAGGTTTTTAGTAGATAACCAATCGATAAGTCCGCGGGACTTGGATTTTGGAGGAGTCATCGAAGGCTCCGAACCAAGTAAACCGACCGTTTTTTCTTGTGTTCATTATTTTCAAATTCATAACTACTTTCCATTGTGCGTACTCGTGTTTTTAAAATGATAAAACAAGTTTTTGAAAACCATGTGATTCACCGCCCCCCTTCAAGTGCGTATCGATCCAACAAGTGATATGAGAGCAGGTTCTACTCTGAATTGGTGCAACCACCAATCAAACCAGGGGGAATCAGTTTATTTACGAATATTTGTTTTTCTTGTTTGGTTTTAACTCGAAATTAGTGCAACACTACTCAAGTTCTTCGATATTTCATCTTATTTCTCAAACTCTGCTAATCCAAGACCTAGTTTTGGAACCCTCTTTAGTTGTTCTTTTCAGTTCTAAATAGCCTAAAACAAAGGATATAGCACCATCCGTCCACCACTTTCAATAGAGACGATTTTTCATATTGGAAGAAACGAATGGAGGTGTACCTAAAGACTGACTTTGACCAATGGTTCAGCGTTACCAAAGGATACAAGGCGCCAGTCAACTACAACACCGGAATTCCAATAGACCCAGAAAATTATAATCCAGAAATGAAGAAGAAGGGCCGGATCGACTTCAATGCTCTCCATATAATCAGTGCGGATTAACAAAAGAGGAGCTAAACCGTGTCGGCCCACATGAAAACACCAAGTAGCTATGGGACAAGCTCATTGAACTACACGAGAGAACTAACAACGCGAAGGTAACTAAAAGGGATTTGTTTTTATATAAACTATTTAACATTAAAATATAGGAAGGAGAATTCGCTAGTCAGTTGCACGTGAGATAAAAGATATCCTCAACGAGCTTCACACAATTGACCATCAAATGGGAAATCAAGACTTGATCAGATATGCCCTAAATGCCTTTCCTCGAAATATACTGTGGGCATCCATCATGGATACCTATAAAATTTTGAGAAATTTATCTAAATTTAAATTAGATGAACTTTTTGTGAATTAGAGCTACACGAATAGATTAACACCAAACCCGAGAAAGGTATTGCTCTTGTTGCAGGAATGTCAAAAGAAACTAGAACTAAACTAGAACCTAAAGTCGAGTCTGACCCATATTCAGATGATGAAGAATACCTAGTGAACCTGGTAAGAAAAATGTTCATTAGGAAAAAGAAGAACTTTACCAAAAAGGACTTGTAGAAGATAAACTCCTTTTCTAAATCCAACAACAAGACAAACATTACTTGCTTTGGATGCAACAAGAAGGGCCACTACAAGACCGACTGCCTCAATATCAAGAAAAAGAAAGCCCTCAAGGTCACCTAGGATGAATCGTCCGCTGAGGAATCAGACAATGACGAACCAAGGCACAACAACTATGTCACACTGATGGCATATGGACCAGAATTAGAAAGTGAATCAGAAGACGGGTCTGAACCCGAATCAAGCCATGAGTCCATACTAGTTTTTGAAGGTTCTGATGAGGTACAATTTAATTTAAGAAAAAAGTTTTTTAAAATTATTGCATGCTTAAATAGGAAATTAACTATTTATGAAAATCAAATAATCGAACTAAGTAAGGAAAATAAATCACTTAATGAATAACTAAACTCAACAACTAATCCGATTCAACTTGAGATACTGACTCAAGTTACAAAACTTAAGGAGGACAATTCCAAGTTGAAAAGTGAAGTACTTGAACTAAAACAACTACTAGAGAAATTTACAACCAGATCCATGTATCTCTACATGATACTTGGATAACAAAGAGCTGTGTACAATAAGTTCGAACTCAAATTCAAGTTCAGCTAAACTAACAAAACTTGTATATCTTTAGTTAATCAAAATAAAAATCAAATCAAGGCCTGGGTTCCGAAAGCATGCCTAACCACGCAAGTAGGACTCAATCAAAACGAAAAAACAAAATTCACTATAACTCAATTTCAACCTCAAAAATTGACATAAAATCAAACTAAAGAAATAAAACAAAATTGAATCAACCTAAAACAACCAAGGCTAAACTACACTCAAACTATAACCAAGTTTATTATAATTATAAAACAAATCGTCACAAATCCAAAACATAAAACCCAAGCTCAATAATTTAGTGGGAGGCTCCAAATTAGTTGGCACATCTAAAATAATAGTTTACCCGATAGGGTAATTAGGACTAGCTTAAATAGGGACAACAGTTTAACTTGAGAAATGGAACTAGAAAGGTTTTAGATGAAAGTAGGTTAGGGAAGCTCTACCTATGCATCTCTAGGAAGATATGGCTTCGACCTGGTGAATTTGGCTTAGTGGAACTAATCGAAGCTACCCATTACTAATCCTAATTGGTTAGATCAAAGTTTTGTATTAAGTTCGGTGGAAAGGACTATTTGAAAATTTTCAAAGGCATGGTTAATCTAATGATATACAGGTGACTCACCATAGCTTAAAAATTTATCCAAAGAATGTCTACTTGTTGAACCTAAAGCTAAATTTGAATTTAACACAAAGCTAAACCAAGCCCTAAAATTTAATTTAACTCATCTAACAAAATTATAGGATCCCTTTTTCTGAAAACTTAGACTGGGTGACATGACTAAGGAATTAAAAATTAAAATTAAATTAAAAAATTAAATTAAATTAAAAAATTTAAATTAAATTAAAATTTTAGGGTTTAGGAATCAAATTTAAATTTAAATTTAAATTTAAAATTTAAATAAATTAAACTTAAAATTAAAACTTAAAATAGAATTAATAAATGATTCCTACATTTTGTAGAAAATCAAGTGGATATTAGACAGTTGTTCCTCTAGACACATGACGAGCGATCACACTAAGATCACTCAACTAACATACAAAAGCTTAGGAACTGTTGCCTTTGGAAACAACGAAAAACTTAAGGTAATTGAGATAGGTAACATCGAACTCAAAACTGAATTTATTGTTATAAAGGTTCCGCTAGTTGATAATTTTAAACACATTCTATTTAACATAAGTCAGTTGTGTAATTCAAGATATAAGTTTAGGTTCCTATGTTCGAAATGCTTAATTAAGGACATAGATAAACCTAGCATAAACATAAAAGGATTTTGGAAGGACAACATATATGCAATTAACCTAACCATCTCTTCACTTAAGTGTCCCCTGACATAGAAGGAATAAACCTAGTTATGGCATAGAAGAATGTCCTACACTAATTTTAGAAACCTAACAAAAATAAATGACTTAGTTAGAGGCTTACCAAAATTATCTAACTTAGATTTAACAATCTGTAATGCTTGTCAACAATGAAAACAAACCAAATAAACTCACAAATTAACTTATCAAATCCAAACAAATTCCATACTAGAATTGTTATACCACATACCTCCTATAGCTTGGAGACTCCTGCCGCTGCCTAGTCCCAAAACTCAAAAAGTCACATCGAGGAATCAAATTACAAAAGGGAAAACAAAAAAAAACCCGAAACACCGAAAATAGGCATCGTAAAACTTCACTCTGATAACAAATAAATTGGTATCAAATTAACTCAAAAAATTATAAATCAAAATGATATCAAAATACCAAAAAAACCCAGCATTTGACTAGAACCATGCTTTGATACCACTAAATTGGTATCAAATTAACTCAAAAAATAATCGTAAATCAAAACAAGATTGAAATCTTAAAAACACCAAAACCCAGCATTTGACTTGAACCATGCTTTGATACCACTAAATTGTCACGCCCCTAGAGG
Organism: Zingiber officinale; assembly: GCF_018446385.1. Taxonomy (NCBI): domain Eukaryota; kingdom Viridiplantae; phylum Streptophyta; class Magnoliopsida; order Zingiberales; family Zingiberaceae; genus Zingiber; species Zingiber officinale. The sequence goes on along the minus strand of NC_056007.1, from coordinate 46,990,795 downwards.
AGTCCCTGCCTAACAAAAATCTGACAACATCTCGCCTGTACCGGTGACAATTTGAAGCAATAAATACACATAATACATCCATATAACCATCGACCTACATGGTCGGAACAAAAATGGAAACAAGCACACAATTAATATACTCAGCCTACCCGACTGGACAAAAATGGAAACAACCACGTAGTTAATATACTCAGCCTACCTGGCTGGACAAAAATGAACAAACACAGCCACGCAATTTATAACAGTCCACACGACTAGAAGTAAATACAGCGGAAAATCACAAAATAATACGAATGGAAAACCAACAAAGTTACTAACTAAAATACCTAGAACCACCACACTAGACTCCAAAATCCATATCGATTTATTGGAAAGCAAAATGCACAAAATCAATATACCACCGAACATAAACAAGACTGAAAAGAAATCTATCCTCGAGAGTGTAGTGGGACTAGCAGTTAGGACTCTCCAAGAATCCTGGATTCATCTACTTGCACCTGGTGAATGAAAAACTAATTTATGGGGGTGGTGAGTATTGGAACTCAGCGGGTAAAAGAAAGATAGAGCATGAACATAATATACAAATACAGAGTGAGCCAACAGTATACAGTCTCATAAAGGAAATAACAGATACTAAAATAAAATCATAATAAATGCTCATACCTGAAATCATATCCTAGGTTAAGTAATAGAAGGTCAGAAGTAGTACTAATCTATTACAATACTACTCATAACTATAGAGGTAATATGTAAGGTATATACAAATTTCCAATAAATAAACCAATGTCTAATGATGTGCGTAGATTGTATACTCTTGTTTAGCATGTTTTGACGTACATTCACATACTTTGCACATGCTTTATCTATGCATCTTCGTACTTCCAGCTTTTCTTTTAGTATATTTACTCTTTTTGTTCGGAGATTTGCTTTTGTGTATTTTCTGTACACAGGAGTCGTATTTGGTGAAGGATTTATGATCGTGGCTATATCTGCAAGCAAACCAAAGGAGGAAGGCACCATCCTTGTGTGCCACATGACCCTGCCATGGGGGGTTGCCTAGGCCATGTGAGGATCACCACCCGTGTGGCTGCAGTAAGAAAGGGAGTGACCACGGTCGTGTGAGCTTCACACGACTGTGCTAAGTTTTGAAGCCTACAGAGCCAGGCCGTGTACACCACACAGCCTTGCAAGCCTTCCAGAACTGAAGAAGTGCACGACCGTGTAGATCCACACGGTCGTGCAACATTTCTAGAGCCAAGAATGCCCTAGTCGTGTGCACCACACGGCTGTGCAAGGGGAGCAGTGGCAGAGTAAGCCACGGTCGTGTCTCACACACAGTCGTGTGAGATAGACAGAGAAGGTAGTAGCACAGGTTGTGTGAGCTTCACACGGCCATATCTTGGGGCCGTGTGGCGCCCAAACCCTCCTTCTATATAAGGCCTTCTTCAAGATTGGAAAGGGGATCTTCTCCCTTTTGGGGGGAAAGAAGTTTTGGGGCGTTCCTCCACCTTCATGGAGGGATTTCCGGTGATTTCAGGGCGGATTCTTCATCATTTCGACTCTGGAAGCAAGGATTGGATCCGAAGACCGTTCTTCATTGTAGATAAGCCTTTCTTCCCTTTCTTTCTTGGATTTAGGGATCAAGATGCTTGTAATCTTCTTATTTTCGGATTTATTTCCTTGTTCTATGGATTAGATCTTTATGTTCTAGGATGGAGGGAGTATTTGTAATGAAGATTTGATGTAAAACTCTTGTTGATTTGCCAATTCCCTATTTCTATGATTTTGTCCTGTTTGTACTCTTTGATCTTTTGTGGTTTGTTGTGATTTGGACATAATTCCCATACTTGATTGAATGTTTGAATATCTTGTGGATCTTGTTGAGATTGTTTCTCATTCGATTTTCCGAGCGACGTTCGTGACAGGAACAAGCCCGTGTAAGGACGTTTGAGGGTGAAATAGGGTTATTCAAGGAGGTAGATAGATTATATGCATTAATCTTTTGTATCTTGATGAGGTTGAGAAGAAATGAGTTCCTATGTTGATTATCCGAGGGACGCACGTGACAGGCAAGCCCGTGTAAAGACACCATAGGATTCATACCTAATTGATCACATTTAGATATAAATTGCAGTCCTAGGCCAGTTGTCTATTGCAAGAGGGAACCGACAACCTTCTACAAATGATGGACAATTGAGGAATAAGATTTGGTAGGTCATTTACATTGAATAACCTTACAAAGAAACCAAAACCCCTAGAATATACCTTTATCATAGCCCTTATTCTTGTTTCTTATTCTTTAGTTTCTATGTTTTACTTTGCATAGTTGTACTTTGCTTTTGTCAATCCATTGATTAGTTGTTTAGCTTACTCATGTTGAGACATCTTTAGTGGTTATTCCAGTGCCTGTGGATATGATATTTTTTATTATTACTTACGACATTTCCGTACAGTTGCAAAATGTCAACAAGTTTTTGGCGCCGTTGCCGGGGGGACTGCGCTATAACATTAGAGATTATCAATTGAGTTAGACTAAATATAACTTTTCTTTTCATTTGCATAGTTGAATCTAATCTTTAGAATTCTATTTTTCTTGTATATCTTTTTACTTCTTGGTAATTCTTTTTGTTGCATTTCTAATTCTGTGTTTTTGATGTCTAACATCCTAGTCTAACTTTTCTCTATTTTTATTTTTGATTTAGTTACTTTCTTCCTTTTTCTTTTGAGCATATATATCTTGCAATCTTGTTCTTGTATATGTGAAGAGCTAACTTTACAGGAGAACTTCTTCCTCTAGATCCAGAAATAGATAGAACCTTTCATAGAAGGAAAATTTTGCAAAGACAACAAACAGAACAAGAACATTCAGGCATGGTGAATAGACCACTAAAGGATTATGCAGCACCTTATGATAGGGGTTTTCGGTCTAGTATTTCAAGACCTTCTATTGAAGCAAATAATTTTGAGATTAAATCGGCTATTATTTCTTTGGTGCAGCAAAATCAATTTGGTGGAGGACCGCATGAAGACCCAAATCAACACTTGGAGGTCTTTTATGAGATATGCGGCACAATGAAGATGAATGGTGTTCCTTCTGAAGCAGTACGCCAATTATTGTTTGGGTTTTCTCTAAGAGATAGAGCTAAGCAATGGTTAAACTCTTTAGCTCCAAATAGCATCACCACATGGGAGCAATATGAGCAACAATTTCTTGACAAATTCTATCCACCGAGTAAAACGGCTCATATGAGGAATCTCATTGCAAGCTTCAAACAAGCTGACTCAAAATCTTTATTTGAAGATTGGGATAGATACAACAATATGCTCAGACAATGCCCACATCCTGGTTTGGAGAGGTGGTTGGTATTGCACACATTCTATAATGACATCAATTATCATACCAAGGTGTCCCTTGATTCAGTTGATGGAGGGGCACTCATGAACAAAAGTTTAGATGAAGCTGAGGAGATAATTGAAAGTGTAGCACAAAATCATCATCAATGGGAAAAAGAGAGAAGTGGTGACTATTCTTGTGTAAACCCAACAAAAGCATCAGGGAAATTTGATGTAGATGCAGTCACCCTAATGTTTGCAAAATTGAATGCTCTTACGAAGAAATTAGAAAGTATGGGGACTAATTCAAATATAGTCAATGTCATTGTAACTGTTGGGTTTTTCGGGCCGCGAAAACTGCTTTTTCGCGTCGCGGAAACCCCGATCACCCTAGCCAACGGATCTCGTGCGAAGAATATAGAACAAAATTTACGAATACGAGTTTACAACTTAGATCTACTCCTAGATCTACATGAAGAAAGAATATACCCTTGATGCGAAGCCCTTCGCAATCCCGCTCGTCCTCGGTTCGCCGGATCTCGAAAGTGTCAAAGTAGACACTTCTCTATGTGTATCCACACAAGCAAGAGATGGAGAAAAACCTCTAAGGATGTGCTAGCAACCTTAGAGATCAGTAGTAGAGGAGGAGAGGGAGAGAAGAGAACCAAGGAAGAAGAAGATGGAGTTACCCATGAAAAATGAAACTCCTTTTCATGAATAAAAGTGGCCGGCCACATTTTTGGCTTGTAACTCCCATGGAATATCAAGAGTCACTACTCTTGGTAACTCCCATGAGGTGGCATTTGGTCAAGTCAAACTTGACCAAATGAAGAAGCCTTGATGATGTGGCATTGGTCAAGTCAAAGTCAAGTCAAAACTTGACTCTTCATCTTCCTACTTATGTCAAGTCAAACTTGACCACTTCTCTCCCTTGGTTGATCTAATCTAACCATTAGTTCAAGTCAATTTTAATTTAATGAATCTCTATTCATTGAATTAAATTAATTAAATGAGTCTAAGTCCAAATTAGACTCACTTAACCCATGAACCAAATTGAGTCCAACTCAATTAGCCTACCTTGGATTACTCTTAATCCAATTTGGTTCATCAAATGAACCTAATCCTTTAGGTTCATCAAATGAACTAATCTCCATCTAATTTCCCTTTGTGTGTGACCCTATAGGTTCTTGTAACGTTGGCAATGCTCCTAAACCCATTTAGAAGCATAAGTAATGAGCGGTAACTAGCAACACATCATTACTACCCAAGTTACAAGAATGTTGAGATCCAACATCACCTTGTGACTACTAATTGTGACTCTCACAATATATGACAAGTGTCCTTCTATCCTAGACATCTAGATTGATCAATGTGAGGCATAGATCGTGTCATCCTCTAATCAATCTAAATCTTGAACTCCAAGTAGACTCACTAAATCAAATGAGCTCAATATCTCATATTGACTCATTTGGGCATGGCCATGCACTTCGTGGTCTCACTCTATCAAGAATACCGATGTCTCTCCCGTCATATAGGAGGGATAGATCCCATCTACATCACTCACATCCCTCTGCATAATTTGTTATATACCCAGTAATCGCCTTTATAGTCCACCCAATTACGGGTGACGTTTGACGAAACCAAAGTACATAACTCCTTATGTAGGGATCTATGGTGACTTCAGGTCTAAGGACTAGTAGTCATACTAATAGCCACATGAGAAAGTATATGACACTCATATAACGATCTATGATACTTTCTCATGGCGGGTCATTCAGTATACATTCTCTAATGTATACTCATGTGTCAACTTGATATCTCTATATCCATGACTTGTGAGATCAAGTCATCGAGTTGACCTACATGCTAGTCTTATTGCATTAACATTGTCCCTGAATGTTAATACTCGACTAGGAATGATTAAGAGTAGTGTTCCCTATATCATCTCACTATCGGTTCAACTAACCGATTGATATAGGTGAGAACCGTCTACTCAAATCGAATTCTTTTCTCGAGGTCAGTGCAACACCACTCAAGAACGTAATTTACCCTTACTTTCATACCGCACTGCTAATCGAGGATCAAGTCCTGGGATATTCTTGTGTTATTTTTTCTTTGTCAGATCTAAATGGCCCAACAAGAAGGATACAGCACTGTCCGTCCCTTGCTCTTCACCGGAAAGGACTTTGATTACTGGAAAGGAAGGATGGAAATCTTCCTGAATATCCAGTTCGAGATGTGGATGATCGTCAATACTGGGTTTGAACTACCGACTGACAGAGACGGCAAACCAACACCCTGCGAAGACTGGGAACCAGCATTAATCAAGAAGGTAGAGGCAAATGCTAGAGCAACGTGCACCCTCCAGCGCTAAGGAGGATTGATGAAGGAGGAGCTAAACTGCGTCATCCCATTCTAGAGCGCTAAGGAGCTATGGGATAAGCTGATCGAGCTTCACGAATGGACCTCCAACACCAAGGTAAGTAAGAGGGACTTAATTTTTAATAAATTATACAATGTTAAATTGCAGGAAGGTGAGACGACTACTCAACTCCACGCTCAGATACAAGATATACTCAACGGTCTTCATGTGATCGGACAGAAGGTGGAGAACCAGGACATAATCAGGTACTCTCTGAACGCTTTCCGAGGAACACTTGTGGGCATCAATGGTAGATGCTTATAAGGTTTCTAAGGATCTCTCTTGCATTAAATTAGATGAGTTATTCTCCGAATTTGAGTTGCATGAGAAGATTAATGCACGCCCTGCCGAGAAAGGGTTGGCTTTGGTTGCAGGTACAGGAAGAGCAAGCGAATCGAAAAAAAAAATGCAGAACCAAACAGGAGTCAGAAGAAGAACTAGATTCAGACGACGACGACGATGAGCTCACAACTAAAATCGTCAACCTAGTAAAGAAACTCTACAAAAAGAAATGCTTCAACAATAAGGATGTCAGAAAGGCCATCCAATCCAAAGAAGCCCAGCCAAGCTCAAAGGGTAAATTCGAGGTGATGTACTACGGGTGCAATTAGAAGGGGCACATCAAGGTGAAACGGCCGGACCAGAAGGATCTGAAGAAATCAAGGAGAAAGAAGGCCCTGAAGGCAACATGGGACGAGTCCTCTTCCGAGGAATACGACGACGAAGAACTCAAGCAGACAATTTTTCTCGCTTTGACGACCCGGGACTACACCAACAAATCCGGAAGCGAGGACGAATCGGAAGCCGAGTCCGAGAGAAGCCACGGATCCATATCCGTTTCCGAAGGGTCAAATCCCTCTGTAAGTACGAATCGCCTTTACAATTTAATTAATTATTTAATGCATAAAGTAGCTAAGTCCAAAGTGTAACAATCAACCTTCTTACTACTACTCTCTAAGGATGACCATTACCTAACTACTACTCTACTCACTAGTATCACTTATGCTATTATTAGCGACACTTAGATTTATCACGACCCTAGAGGAATTCCTACCGAAACATTTCGACAAAGTCTCCACTATACCGGTGACCAAATCAACAATACAAACAATCTATACTCAGGCACAGGTGGCTGGAACATATATTTTCACAACCACGCAGTAATAATACACACTATAACTAAAAGAAAGCTATTCTAGCAATAGTAACCAAACATAACTCCAACAGTAGGACATATCAAGCTACAAATACGAATTAAACTCCATTACAATCTCAACTTCATAATAGCATTTAAGAAGAAAACTAAAAACATAAACTGAAACTCTAAACAGGTAGGTCCTGAAAATTTGCTAGCAAACTCTGGATCTCTCCATAGTCCAGTCATCACACACCTTCATCACCACCACCTTGTCGCCTTCCTTTCATACTTTAGCTTTTCCTTTATCTGCAGTAGGAGGAAAAATAAATCTATAAGCGAAATGCTTAGTAAGTACTATTCTATCTCACAAAAATTCGAAGTGCATAGAAATAATGCAACAATACTAAAACTGAAATGATAAAAGAAAAGTTGCATGTACTCATCTAATAGCAAAGTACTCATGGTGTACAGAAATAAAACTGAACACTGGAAATAATACTAAACATGCTCACTAAACTGAAATTAAAGGAACTAAACTTCTATTGATTCTAAACATAGATGGTACTTGTTTCATTTTATTATAGCTTTATACTTGAAATTAATCTTTTAAGTTCTTTTACTTTTACTTTTCTTTCTTCTTCTTTTTCTTTTTCTTTCTTCTTCTTTTCTTTTTCTTTCTTCTTCTTTTTCTCTAGGCCCAAGCTTAGTACCATCTTATACGCGCTCTCTAATAGTGACTGAGGTAGCGAGCCTCCAGTCCTATGAGGATAAAGACCTCGGTCTTACCAGGGCCAAGACCTCGAAATTGGTCACCTGGATTTGTTTAACGACAACCTCGGAAGTCGGGTACTAGCCTCTTACTTTAATTTACTTGTTATCTTTTCTAACTAGACTTTGGTCTTTTTCTTACTTGTAGTTACCCATAATCCTCAAAAGGTTTAATAGGGCACATAATCATACCACTAAAATACATGGCTGCTCATGCTTGTTAAAATAGCAAATGAACACTAGAAAATCTGCACATATGACTAATAAAAATCTGCATTTACGCTATAAGAAATCTGCATGCCATACTAAACTGAAGTGCCTAAAAATAGCATGGTACAACACTTAAAACCTCATGATCAAGAAAACCAAGAAGCTAACACTACATACTTAAACAAAGGCTGTTCTTGCTTTTTTGAGTAGCAAGGAAAATGCTAACTGCATGCTTAAATAACAAAGGTTATTCATGTTCAGAAACATGGAAATCCAAGGCTAAGATACTAAACTTAAAACAAATCATGTGCATGGAATTAGCAAGGATGAACTAAGCTACAATGAAAAATTCTCTATACAAAGAGATCCAACTACACTAAAATTCTGCACATGATATTCTAATAGCAAGAAAACTAAATTTCCAATGCTACTAAACAGGACTGATCATGTTTATTAAATAGCAAGAAAGCTAACACCATGTTCCTGGATCTAAGGCTGTTCGTGCCCACTACTTAGCACAAAAGAAGGGTCTAACAGGAATGCTGATTATAGGGCTGTTCTTGCCCAATGCAAAGCACAAAAAGGCCTATACAAACTTATTCACAGCTTAAGTTATTATAGAGTAAAGGAAGCCTTTTAGCATGCTTTAAACCAAACTGAAACCAAGCAATTATACTTATCCAACAAGCACTCCTAGCTGTTCATTTCTGTTTACTCGGCCACAAAGGGTTTAAAACTGCCTATCTAAGGAGTGAACAGGAGCTGTACCAATTCTAATACATAGCAAACCTGAAAGGTTGTTCTTATTCGTTTCAGCAAGGAAGAATCTAACTAAATAGCACTGCATGGCAACAGAACAACCTCACGGTAGCAAGCTTCAAGAACAAATCTTACAGCTTAAATCCCAATTCTGTAGAAATCCAAACCAAGGTTCAAAGTGACAGATTCATATGGAATCATCTAAACCAAGATAGTATAAATAATATCTACACTTATCCAAGAAGAAATCAGAAATCCGAATCCAAATCCTCAACTCACGGCAGTAAGCACAAGTAGAAAAATATGTACGTCATGCTTCAAATTCCATAGATGCTAGGAAAAATCCAAACGAATTCGGAGCAACTCCTACCACAGGTGACTAGTACTTACACTTGCTTTTAGAACTTACAACCGAAGAGAAGAGGGCTTCTAGGGTTCGGATAACTCGAGTTTTCCAGCCACTTCTTGCGCCCACATCTTCTCCTTGTCGAGAGGATTGTGAAGATGAAGAAATCTCTCGGAAAAACCCCTCCACGACCGCCGGAAACGAAGCCCTAATTCCTCTTGGTGTTCGTCCGAGCTGCGCCGTCGCGTGAAGGAGGAGGATAGGTTTCGGGCTCGGGAAGAAAATTTATGTCTTTTTAAAACTAGGGTTTTCCATTATAACTATACTTTAAATCTATTTCTCTCCATACTTGGTTAACAAAACCCACGTAGCTCATTTGGTTAGCTGCGTCCGATTGGGTCAGGTTCGGCCGGAGGTCTTGGGTTCGAGTCTCACCTTCAACGATTTTTGGTCAAAACTTCTTTCTTTTTGTAAATCTACTAAACGACCTCCAAAAATTACGTAAAATACTCTAAAAATTCCTAAAAAATCTCTAGAATATTTTAAAAGTATTTCCAAATATTTTTATGGACTTTTAGAACTTGAAATAGGGAAAATTGGGTCGTTACAATCAGTTCAGATCAAGTCGCTTCTAAAGGAGGTAACATCCCTTAAAGAAGCGATTAATAACGAATGCTTGACTGAATCTATTCAGACTGGAACCTCAACTCAAGTCCAAAAACTTGAGGAAGAGAATTTCAGCTTGAAAAGTCAAGTCAGGGATTTGAAGACTACGTTGGAACAGTTCACTTTGGGGTCCAAGAATCTTGATATGATTCTTGGAAAACAAAACGTTGTTTACAACTGATCCCGACTTGGATTCAAAGCAAATAGAAAATTTCGATCTTATTTATCTTTAGTGAACATACCAAATACTAAAATAGTCCAAGCATGGTACCTAAGTCCAACTTAGTTAATCAAGTTGGACTTTGTCAATATTGGCTCCCCAAGGATCAAGTACACTACCTTGATAGACGATATTGAGACTATGATCCAGGGGGAGCCAAAAGAAAAGTTGTATTAATAAAAGGATAAATCATTAAAAATTAAATTAAGTTAAATTAAAATAAAAAACTTAAATCTAAGTTAGAAATTAAACCATTAAAGAAATATAAATCTAATGTATAAATAAAAATACATAAAATTATCAATAATGTAGGAGGGAGGCTACGGAATAGCTGGCACCTCCAAAACTAACCTACTTGACACGGTAACCCAAACCAAGCTACCCGACAGAGTAATTAGAACTAATTAGAAAGTGAACAAGTTTAACTTGACCTATGGTACTGGTGAAATTTTGGATGATAGTACGTTAGGGAAGTTTAGTCTATGCATGTCTAGGAAGATATGACTTCGACCTAGTGTATTTGGCTAAGTGAAACTAACCAAAGCTACTCTTTAAGGATCGTAACCAGTTAGAGTAAGGTTTTGTATTAAGTTGAGTGGATAGGACTATTTGGAAAACCTCGAAGGTATGGTTACTCTAATGATGTCCAAGTGACTCACCATAGCCCAGAAGTTTTACAAAGAATGCCTATTTGTTGAGCCCAAAACTAAAACTGAATCTAACATAAAGTTAAACCAAACCCTATAATTGAACCTAATTCAACTCACAAAATTAGAGGAACCCCTTATTTGAAATTTAAATCGGGTGAGATGACTAAGGATTCAATTAAATTAATAATTAAAATTCAACTTAAATTAATAATTAATAATTCAAATTAAATTATTAAATTAATAATTAATAATTCAAATTAAATTAATAATCAAAATTCAACTTAAATTAATAATTAATAATTCAAATTAAATTAATAATTAAAATTCAACCTAAATTAATAATTAATAATTCAAATTAAATTAATAATTAAAATTCAACTTAAATTAATAATTAAAAAATAATCAAATTAATAATTAAGATCAAATTAAAAACTTAGTTAAAAAATTACTTTAAAAAAAACTTATTTAAAAATTATTTTAAAAAACTTAGTTAAAAATTGTTTTAAAAACTTATTTTAAAATTATTTTAAAAATTCAGTTAAAAATTACTTTTAAAACTTATTTAAAAATTGTTTTAAAACTTATTTTAAAAACTTATTTAAAATTGTTTTAAAAACTTATTTAAAAATTGTTTTAAAAACATATCTAAAAATTATTTTAAAAACTGATTTAAAAATTATTTTAAAAACTAATTTAAAATTTGAAAAAAAAGGGTTCATAAATTACCTTAACCAATTCAATTAACTTAACCAAAACCTACTTAAATCCAATTAGATTAAATCAATAAATCATCTCACAATCACTTATTAGGGAGCTAACTTCAATCAAACTATCTTTTCATCAAAATGATTCCAATTCAGATACTTTATGTGTAGGAATTGGATCAATGGATGTTGGATAACGGATGCTCCAGACATATGACTGGAGATAGATTGGAGTTCACAAAGATCAAGTTAATGAATTTAGGCTCAGTTGCATTCGGCAACGACGGTAAACTTAAGGTATTCAGACGAGGTAACATCGAACTCAATTCAGACTTTATTATTTGAAAAGTTTTATTAGTTGAAAATTTTAACTTTAATGTACTCAGCATCAGCCAATTATGTGATAGTGGTTACTTAGTTAACTTTACCAAATCTGGGTGTACAGTTAAAAATGCTTATAACCCTGAAATTATACTTAAGGGCATTAGGAGAAATAATGTATACACCATTAACCTACCTACATCCTCAACAGAGTGTCTCCTGACATATCACGAGAAAACTGAGCTGTGGCACAGGAGACTGGGTCACACTCATACTAGTCTCATTTTAAAAATGAGTCAAAATGGTCTAGTTAGAGGTCTACCCAAATTAAAATTCATTGATAATTCAACATGTGATGCGTGTCAACAAGGTAAACAAACCAAGTCAAATCATAAGTTAACCAACCTAAATATAACAACTTCAATACTTGAGCTCCTTCACCTAGACTTGTTTGATTCGCATGGAGCCAAGTCACTAAGCAAAAACCAATATTGCTTAATGATAATCGATGACTACTCAAGATTTACTTGGGTAAATTTTATAAAAACTAAAGATGAAACTTTTGAAATATTTAAAATCTTTTGTAAATTAATAGAAAATGAAAAAGACACTCAAATAAAAAGAATCAGAAGTGACCAAGGGAGAGAATTTGAAAATCATAACTTTACTGAATTTTGTGAAATTAATGGATATAAGCATGAATACTCTTGCCCTAGGACCCCCCAACAAAATGATCTAGTAGAACGTAAAAATAGAACCCTACAAGAAGCTGCTAGGACCATGTTAAACGAATACAATTTATCTAATCAATTTTGGGTTGAAGCAATTAATACAGCTTGCTATATACAAAATAGAATTTTAATTAACAAATTTTAAAATGAAACACCCTATGAAATAGACTATAATAAAATCCCTAATTTAAATTATCTAAAAGTGTTTGGATGTAAAGTATTCATTTTGAACACTAACGACTACTTAGGAAAATTTTCATCGAAAATAACCCCAGGAATATATTTGGGATACTCAACAACCAGTAGGGCATATAGAGTATACAACAAAAATACCCTAAAAGTTGAAGAAACAATAAACGTAATATTTGATGAAGAAAATAATCTACCCAATATAATAAATGGAAATAATAATCCAGAACATACTAACTCAACAAATACAGAAGATGATGACGAAATTCAACCTAAACCTAATGAATTTGAAGAACCAATTGCTAACCCAAATGTAAGACCAACTAGAACAAACATAAATCACCCATCTGACCAAATTTTGGGTGATCCAACTCTAGGAGTTAGAACTAGATCATCCTACAGAAACCTTAGCCAAATATCCCTAATCTCCAAAATTGAAACCAAAACTCTAGATGAAGCCCTACCCGATCCAGACTGAACCTTAGCAATGCAATATTCAATGTAAATGACCTACCAAATCTTATTCCTCAATTGTCCATCATTTGTAGAAAGTTGTCGATTCCCTCTTGCAATAGACAATCGGCCTAGGACTGCAATTTATATCTAAATGTGATCAATTAGGTATGAATCCTATGGTGTTCTTACACGGGCTTGCCTGTCATGTGCACCCCTCGGATAATCAACATAGGAACTCATTGCTTCTCAACCTCATCAAGATACAAAAGATTAATGCACATAATCTATCCTACCTTCTTGAATAATCCAATTTCACCCTCAAGATAATCCCTCAAACGTCCTTATACAGGCTTGCTCCTGTCACGAATGTCCCTCAGAAAATCGAATGAGAAACAATCTCTACAAGATCCACAAGATATTCAAACATTCAATCAAGTATGGGAATTAGGTCCAAATCACAACAAACAACACAAGATCAAAGAGATACAAATAGGACAAAATCATAGAAATAGGGAATTGGCAAATCCACACGAGTTTTACATCAAATCTTCACTACAAATACTCCCTCCATCCTAGAACATAGAGATCTAATCCATAGAACAAGGAAAGAAATCAGAAAACAAGAAGATTACAAGCATCTAGATCCCCAAATCCAAGAAAGAAAGGGAAGAAAGGCTTATCTATAATGAAGAACAGTTTTTGGATCCAATCCTTGCTTTCGAAGTCGAAACGATGAAGAATCCACTTTTAGATCGCCAGAAATCCCTCTAAGAAGGTGGAGGAACGGCCCAAAACTTCTTCCCCCCCCCAAAAGGGAGAAGATCCCCTTTCAAATCTTGAAGAAGGCCTTAGATAGAAGGAGGGTTTAGGAGCCACACGGCCCCGAGACATGGCCGTGTGAATCTCACACGACCTGTGCTACTCCCTTCTCTGCCTATCTCACACGGCCGTGTGTGTGACACGGTCGTGGCTTGCTCTACCACTGCTCCCCTTGCACGACCATGTAGATCTATACGACCTGCACTGCCTCCGGCTCTGGAGCTCCTGCACGGTCGTGTGGTGCACACGGCCAGGGCATTCTTGGCCTCTGAAAATGTTGCATGGCTGTGTTGATCTACACGGCCGTGCACTACTTCAGTTCTAGAAGTCTTGCAAGGTCGTGTGGTGTACACGACCTGGCTCTGTTGGCTTCAAAACTTGGCACGGTCGAGTGAAGCTCACCGGCCGTGGCCGCTCCCTTTCTTGCTGCAGCCACATGAGTGGTGATCCTCACATGGCCTAGGCAACCCCCCATGGCAGGGTCGTGTGGCACACAAGGATGGTGCCTTCCTCCTTTGGTTTGCTTGCAGATCTGGCCACGATCATAAATCCTTCACCAAATACGACTCCTGTGTACAGAAAATGCACAAAAGCAGATCTCCGAACAAAAAGAGTAAATATGCTAAAATCAAAGCTGAAAGTATGAAAATTCATAAATAAAGCATGTGCAAAGTATGTGAATGTGCGTCAAAACATGCTAAACAAGAGTATACAATTTACGCACATCACACCCCCAGACTTAGACCTTTGCTTATCCTCAAGCAAAATGCTGCAATCTAAATTCATATGTTCTACAACACTCATATCCCTAATGCATTTTCCTAACTTTATCAAAAAGTTTCATTAACAAGCGTGATCATGGAAACAAGTCAAGAATGGCTCAAGCTTAAGTATCTTGTGCACAGTGCAATAAGTAACTCAAAACCATTCAAGTTTCAATCTTCGTCCTAGTCAAGTCATCATCAAATTTGAGTTCCTAATGTTTCCGGTGATAGGCACGTAACCGGTGATAGGCACTTACATGACACACACTTGGTTCATATTTCTCAATCAACCCAAGGTCTCAAAGGCGTGCTCAGTGTCAAGAGAAGCTAAGCAGTCATTTCCCCAATAACCTAACTCGGTCTCAAAGGGGTGACATGCTAGATTCCACTCACGACAACTATTTTTTATATCCCTTATTCACTTTTTTTTCTATTTTTTTTTCATAAGTATTTGCATTGTGCAAATCTTATTCACAAATGTACTTTTAGCACAAATGTTGGGATATTTTGATTTTTACAAATGAACTTACATGATTTGAGCCTCATCCAGTAACTAAAATGAAGTTTGAGAAATCACCATGGAAACCAAGTACTAAACAAATAAGATGAATCATGACTATTTTAATGATATCAATAATCCAAGCTCAAGTATAGTGAAGTGAAGGTAAGATCCTTAATGTCAAGCCAAAACTAAAACCTATCTCCATATGATACTTAGACCCCGTGGTTGTTTTGATGTGATCAACCAAGTTAGGTAGGTCTTGCTTTGTGTTTGATCCCTGTGTCTTAGTGTGCAGAAGCTTAGGAGCGCAGGAAGTCGAGCGGAAGACGTAGCTAGCGAGAAGGATGACACGGGAAGGGAGCCGACAGGCTCGGTGCATCCGAAGGATGAGAGAGCTGCGGAAGAGTACACCGGTGGGCGAGAAGAACGTGCGTGGCATTCGAGGGATGTTAAGCTGAGTTGGAAGACTGCTCGAGGAGAAGGCCGGAAACTGAGTTCGGGTGAGCCCTATTTTGGTTGGCCGGAATCACCCAAAAGGACGGAACTTCGGAAGTTGAAGCAAAGAAGAAAATGAGCTGGAAAGGTAGCTCAAGGCGCCTTCATCATGGCTTGAAAGCGCCTTCACCTTGAAGATGCCTTCAAGGCTTGATGAAGGCACCTTCATCTGGTCAAAATGACCGTTTGCGCTGTAGATAGAGTTCTATCCGCTCACTCTCTTGGAGGCACTTTGGACCTCTATTGGAGGCTCCTTGGACCTCCGAGATAGAATTTCCAGAGGTTATATAAAGGCCCCTGGAGCTAGGAATTATTCATCAATTGTTCTTTCAACTCAGTAGTCATTCCTAGCAACTTATCTGAGCTTTCCATTATGTAAAAGGCTTCTCCACCTTCAGAGAAGGAGATCTTTTCAGAGCGCGTTTCTTCTGCCTTGGATTAACAACCGTCTTGGTTGTAACCAAGTAAATCGCTGAGTCTGTTTCTTTGTTTATTTTACTGTTGCTTATTATTTTGAGTTGAAAGTCTTGAGGAAGGTATTTTTTTAAGGCAATTCACCCTCCTCTTGCCGGCCTCAGCTGCACCTACAATTGGTATCAAAGTCAGACCGCCTCAGAAGGACTAACCGCCGACTGAAGCACGAAGAACAAGAAGATGGCTGGAACAAGCATTCATCCCTCGAAGTTCGACGGAGACTTCGCGACGTGGAAACGCCGGATGGAGGTATTTTTTAAAATCGACTTCGATATTTTACTAACTATGAAATATGGTTTTGAAGTTCCGAAAGACAAAGAAGAGCATCAGTGGAGCAAGAAGGAGCAAGCCGATTTTGTTGCCAACGGAAAGGCAGAGTTCCACCTGCTTAGCGTGCTGCCACCACAAGAGGTAAGTCAGATCGGAAGCTACGACTCCGTTAAAGACCTCTGGGAAAAATTCCATGAGCTTCACGAAGGTACATCCGAAGCGAAGCTTGCAAGACGCGATATCCTCCGGACTCAACTTACAAACATCCGGATGAACCAAGGAGAGAAGGTAGCGCAACTCCAAGCAAGGATTAAGGAGCTAATAACTCAACTAAGCAACCTTGGAGAAGAAGTAATGAACCGTGACTCGATCCGATACGTGCTCAACGCCTTCCCCAGAACTCCAAAATGAGCGTCCTTAGTAGATGCATACTGCATATCTAATGACTTCGAAGTAAGTACTTTAGAAAATTTATTTTCAACTTTTGAACTTCACGAATTACGGATTGCAGAGCCCAATGAAGTGGAGAAAATAAATCAGAACATTGCCTTAAAGGCAAGAACAAACGATTCTAACTCTGAAGCCTCGAACGACCAATCAGATGCGACACTACTGGTAAAGCGTTTTAATAAGTTTTTTAATTCTAGCAAATTTAGATCGCAGACAAAGAGGCATGAGCGAAAGAGAAGAACGGTTCGTTACTACAACTGCAACGAAGAAGGGCACATCAAAGATGACTGCCCAAAATTGAAGAAAAATGGAAGAGTAAAGGAAAAGCGACAATCTTCCTCCAAACAAAAGAACCTAAAGGCCACTTGGTCAGATTCGTCTTCTTCCGAATCAGACGTCGAAGCCTTCTCGGGGTTAGCGCTAATGGCTAACCATCAGCTGGAAGAAGAGTCAATCTCAGAGATGAGCATAGATGAAGGAGGAGGAACATCAGAGGAAGAAAGCTGCAGTGAAGGGGGAGCATCACCAAGTCAGGTAAGTAAGGTACGCAATCTAACCCCGACTCAGTCCTTTCAATTTATTAAGTCTCATTCTAATGATTTATTCAAATTAGAAAAAGAGAATGCTGACTTAAATAGAATGTTAGATAAATTAAAATCAGAAAATGAAAATTTAAAATTAGAAATTGAAAATTTGAAAACTGATGCATGTTTTAAAACAAATGTTTTTCTGTTGGGTTCTTCGGGCCGCGAAAACCGCTTTTTCGCGTCGTGGAAACCCCGAGTCACCCAAAGCCATGGATCTCGTGCAAAGATTCGTAAACAAAACTTTTCGAAAAACCTTTTTCTTGTACGAGTTTGTAAAAACTTTAGATCTACACTAAAGTTAAGATCATTACCCTTGTAGCGAAGCCCTTCGCGTTCCCGCTCGTCCAAGGTGCCGGATCTCTAGACCGTCAAGTGTACGGTCCTCTAGAAGTATCAACACGAACAATCCTTGATGGAGAAGACCAAACAAAGGTGTGCTAGCACCTTTTCTTGTTCGGCCAAGAGAGGAGGAGAGGGAGAAGAGAGAGCTCTAGAGGAAGAAGATGACTTAATCACACTTGAATGAAAAATGAATATTTTCATTCCCCACAAGAGTGGCCGGCCACATCTTGGAGGTGTAACTCCTCACATTAATTCCAATTAATGTGGAGACCATTAAGAGTTGTAACCCCCATGAGGTGACACTCTAGGATGATGTGGATCAACACTATTGGTCCACATCTTGCCACCTCACTAAATGACATGGCAACAAGTGTAACCTCCTCATTTAATGTGGGCCGGCCACATTAAATGCTATGGAGGCTTGTAACCTCCATGAGGTGGCACACATTGATGATGTGGAGCAATCCTATTGGTCCACATCTTGCCAACTCACTAGTGATGTGGCAAAAAGTCAAGTCAAACATGACTTTTTCTCTTCCTCTCAAATCAAGTCAAACTTGATCAAATCTTCTCATGGTTGATCTAATCCAACCATATAATTCAAGCCAACTTAATATAATGAATCTAATTCATTAAATTAAGTTGATTTAATGAGTCATAATCTAAATTAGACTCATTGAATACATGAATCAACTTGAGTCCAACTCAATTAGCCCAATTTGGATTACTCTTAATCCAATATGATTCATCAAATGAATCTAATCCTCTTGGTTCATCATATGAACCAAATCTCCATCTAATTGTCCTTAGTGTGTGACCCTATAGGTTCTTGTAACGTTGGCAATGCCCTAAACCCATTTAGGAGCATAAGTAATGAGCGGTATCTAGCAACACATCATTACTACCCAAGTTACAAGAATGTCGAGATCCGACATCACCTTGTGACTACCAATTGTGACTCCTCACAAAATATATGACATTGTCCTTCTATCCTAGACATCTAGATTGATCAATGTGAGGCATAGACCGTGTCATCCTCTAATCAATCTTAATCTTGAACTCCAAGTAGACTCACTCGATCAAATGAGCTCAACATCTAATGTTGACTCATTTGGGCATGGCCATGCACTTCGTGGTCTAACTCTATCAATAATATTGATGTCGCTCCCATCATATGGGAGGGATAGATCCCATTTACATCACTCACATCCCTCTGCATAATTTGTTACATACCCAGTAATCGCCTTTATAGTCCACCCTGTTACGGGTGACGTTTGACGAAACCAAAGTACATAACTCCTTATGTAGGGATCCATGGTGACTTCAGGTCCAAGGACTAATAGTCATACTAATAGCCACATGAGAAAGTATATGACACTCATATAACAATCCATGATACTTTCTCATGGCGGGTCATTCAGTATACATTCTCCAATGCATACCCATGTGTCAACTTGATATCTCCATATCCATGACTTGTGAGATCAAGTCATCGAGTTGACCTACATGCTAGTCTTATTGCATTAACATTGTCCCTGAATGTTAATACTCGACTAGGAATGATTTAGAGTAGTGTTCCCTATATCTTCTCACTATCGATTCAACTAATCGATTGATATAGGTATGAACCTTCTACTCAAGGACGCTATTATACTTAGTCTATTTGGCACTAATACAAATAAGTATAATAACCAAACAAATGCCTTTATTAATATACAAGAATATGATACAATGAGTCCATACAATCATCAAATGATTGGCTCTAGAGCTCTAACTAACAATCTCCCACTAGCACTAGTGCCAATCAGTATAGGCTCTAAGGCCTAATGACCTAGTGTGACCATTATGCTTCCTCTGTGCCAAAGCCTTGGTCAAGGGATCTGCGATGTTAGCCTCTGTAGGTACTCTGCAAATCTTCACATCTCCTCTATCGATAATCTCTCGAATGAGAAGGAAGCGCCGTAGTATATGCTTGGTCCGCTGGTGTGAGCGAGGTTCCTTCGCTTGTGCTATAGCTCCATTGTTGTCACAATAGATCTCAATGGGGTCAGCAATGCTAGGAACCACCCCAAGTTCAGTGATGAACTTGCGGATCCAAACTGCCTCATTTGCTGCCTCTGATGCAGCAATATACTCGGCCTCTGTTGTAGAATCAGCTACTGTGTCCTGCTTCGAACTCTTCCAGCTCACAGCACCACCATTTAAGCAAAACACGAACCCTGACTGCGATCGGTAATCATCCTGATCGGTCTGGAAGCTAGCATCACTGTAACCCTTTACAATTAGCTCATCATTGCCTCCATATATCAAGAAATATTCTTTAGTCCTTCTTAAGTACTTAAGAATATTCTTGACCGCTATCCAGTGACTTTCACCTGGATCTGACTGGTATCTGCTCGTCATGCTCAAAGCATACGAGACATCAGGTCGAGTACATAGCATGGCGTACATGATCGATCCTATGGCTGAGGCATAAGGGATCGGATCCATGCGGTCTCTCTCCTCTCTAGAAGAGGGACCTTGAGTCTTCGAAAGACTCACGCCATGTGACATCGGCAGAAATCCCTTCTTGGAGTTCTGCATGGCAAACCGAAGGAGTACCTTGTCAATGTATGTACTCTGACTTAGGCCAAGCAATCTCTTAGATCTATCTCTATAGATCTGAATCCCTAGAATGCGGGATGCCTCACCTAAGTCCTTCATTGAGAAGCAACTCCCTAGCCAGGTCTTGACAGACTGAAGCATAGGGATGTCCTTCCCAATGAGTAGTATGTCATCCACATACAATATGAGGAAGACAACTATATCCCCTACAACCTTCTTGTAGACACAAGGCTCATCTTCGTTCTTGATGAAACCAAACTGTTTGATTGCATCATCGAATAGAAGATTCTAGCTCCGAGAAGCTTGCTTTAGTCCATAAATGGACCTATGCAGCTTGGATACTCTGCTAGTATGCTGTGGATCTACAAAACCCTCAGGTTGTATCATGTACACATCCTCGAGTAGGTTTCCATTCAGAAACGTAGTTTTGACATCCATCTGCCATATCTCATAGTCATGGTAGGCTGCAATAGCAAGCATGATCCGAATAGACTTAAACATCGCTACTGGAGAAAAGGTTTCATCATAGTCAATACCATGAATTTGCTTGAAACTTTTAGCTACCAAGCGACCCTTATAGATAAGTCCATCCACGTCAGTCTTTCTCTTAAAGACCCACTTACACCCAATGGGTTTTACCCCTTCAGGTGGATCAACCAAAGTCCATACTTGGTTGGTGTACATGGAATCCATTTCGGATCTCATGGCTTCTAGCCATTTCTCAGAATCTGGTCTCATCACAGCTTCCTGATAGGTGGTAGGCTCATCCTCTATGAGCACAACGTCATCATGGTCAGACAAGAGAAATGAGTATCTCTCAGGCTGACGACGTACCCTATCAGACCTGCGAAGAGGTATGTCTACTTGAACTGGTTGTTGTTCCTCAACTCTTTGTGGAACAACATCATCCACAACACTTTGTGGTTCCAGTTCAACTTCCATCGAGGCATCAGTGCTATTGTTTGCATCTTGAACTTTTTCAAGATTGAACGCACTCCCACTAGTCTTTCTAGAAACAAAGTCCCTTTCTAGAAAGACCCGATCTTTGCCACTTTGTGTTGATGAATGTAGAAGTAATATCCTTAGTTTCCTTGGGATATCCGATGAAATAGCACTTGTCGATTTGGGTCCTAATTTGTCCGAGACTTGACGTCAACGTAAGCCTCACAACCCCAAATCCTCATGAAAGACACCGGCATCTCCAAGTCCATATCCTATATGGTGTCTTTATCACGCCTTGGATGGAACTCGGTTGAGAAAGCTGCCGTGTCTAGAGCATATCCCCATAGATATGTCGGAAGATCGTGTGACTCATCATAGATCGTACCATATCTAATAGTACGATTCCTCCTTCGGATACACCATTCCACTGGTGTTCCAGAGGAGTGAGTTGGGATAGAATCCCACACTCGGCTAGGAAGTCACGAAACTCATGGCTAAGGTATTCTCCACTTCGATCGATCGAAGTATCTTAATACTCTTGCCAAGAGGGTTCTGTACTTTATTCTTGAATTCTTCGAACTTTTCAAAGGATTTAGACTTATGTGTCATCAAGTACACATAACCATATCTACTGAAGTCATCAGTAAATGTGATGAAGTATCTATAACCGCCTCTAGCAGCAACATTGAAAGGGCCACATACATCACTATGTATGAATCCTAACAAATCAGTTGCTCTCTCGCTGTGCCCACTAAAGGGAGTCTTAGTCATCTTGCCTCGTAGGCATGACTCGCATATCTCATATGATTCAAAATCAAATGAGTCCAGCAAACCATCCTTATGGAGCTGGGATAAGCGCTTGTCATTTATATGACCTAAGCGACAGTGCCAGAGATAGGTGTGGTTCATATCGTTCGATTTGAACCTCTTGGTACTAACGTTATAGATAGGGCTCTCAAGATCTAGAATATAGAGTCCGTTCATTAGAGGTGCACTACAATAGAACATATCATTTAAATAGACAGAACAACATTTGTTCTTTATTATAAACGAAAATCCTTTCTTGTCCAAACAACAAACTGATATAATGTTCTTAGTCAATGCAAGCACATAACAACAATCGTCTAACTCTAGTACAAGCCCAGAGGGCAGAGATAGAAAATAAGTCCCTACAGCAACAGCAGCAACCCGTGCTCCATTGCCTACTCGTAGGTCTATCTCACCCTTTGTCAATGCTCTGCTATTTCTCAGTGCTTGTACATTAGTACAAATGTGCGAAGCACATCCAGTATCTAATACCCACAACGAAGAAATAGAGAGGTTGACTTCTATAACATTTATACCTGAAGTAGAAATCTTATTTCTCTTCTTCTTAAGATCTTCCAGGTATTCTGTGAAGTTCCTCTTCCAGTGCCCTGCTTGTCCTTGATATAGTTGACGAAGATGTGCAACCATGTCATAAGCACCCATCAACTCATGTTGCTTCTGAAGCTCGGAGTTCATAGTTGCGAGCATTAGACAGGACACATCTAATGCGTCGTCTTGATGCTTCTTGTAAGCATCTCGGTCTGCCCGCGTGGCAGTGGCAGGAGGAGCCTCCGGAATGGGCTGCTCCAGAACGTACAGTTTACGTTCTTGAGTGAGAACTATTCTCAGGTTCTTGTACCAGTCCAATAAATTTGCTCCGTTGAGCTTGTCCTTCTCAAGGACAGAACGCAGGGAGAAAGAGTTCGTATTCGACGTCATGGTTATCTACAACAAAAAATTTGCAGAAATAAATATCATAATCTTTTAAAATCATTTAATTAGGCCTTTAATTAAATGATGCTCCCACTGAATTCTATAATTCTTGTGGGACAAGATCCACATCATACTAACCCTTGAGTTAGCTTTAGCTAATACGCCCAAGGCTTAGTATGATCGGTAGGTAACGATTACCAATTACATCTCTATGCAACTCTTGTTTATAGAATCAATATCTGCATTTATATTAAAACTCGAGTTAGCTTTGGCTAATACGCCCGAGAGTTAATATAGATGTGATTTTGACCTATCTTTTCCAACCGTTGGAATAATGCCTATAGTTGACTCGATCCAACCGAGTAACTAGGAATACTCAATCTAATTGAGTTTGTATTCACCCATGCGTTGATAGGCGGGACCAAGATTGTCGCTCCGTACCCTACCAAGATAATATGTAATGCTCTGCTTTGGCAGATTCAACAATACATGTGATCGAGGTAGTGATAGGTATCACGGCATGGTTAGGCATTTAGAGTTGGTTCAATCGAGATCTAATCTAATCGAAAAAGGATGCATCTTGTGCACGACTTAGATCTAATCTAATCGCAAGGGTGCATCATGTGCACGACTTAGATCTAATCTAATCGTTAAGGCACTAATTAATTAATTAATTATTAAACATGCATCAGATACATAAAAATTAATTAATTAATCTATTTGTGATTTAGTCATGGCCCTACTACGATCTTCTCAAGCCAATGAGAAGATCGATTGGTCAACCTAGGGTCAACAGCTTCTCCAAGATCCTCCCTTTGACCACCTTGTGTTGCTCGTGTCCGCCTCGGAACTCCGTCTCGTGTGGACCCTCCACCGCTCCAATTTGTACATTACAATTTGAAACTCGAGTTACATTCGAGTCTAAATCTAATTTACAACCAGAATAAGAGAAAGGCACGACGCGCAGGCCGTGGGAAAAAAATAAAAATACAGTACACACAATCATATGACGGCACGCAGGCCGTACTATGAATTACAACACAAATCCAATCTTATTGGGTATTTTGGGCCATGACTATCACAAATTAATATATAATTCAAAATTATATATTTTTATAATTTTTCTGTAATTTTAAAAATAATTTTTTCAATTTTTATAAGTAAAATTTCCCGGCGGTCCCGTTTAACGGTTTCGGGCGCAATCGCGGAACGGATCCCCTTGCGGGGCCCAAGGGCAGCGCCCCTACCCTCGATCTAACCATCGCGAGGGTTCCTTTGCGATCCAACAGCGCCTAAACCCGCTGTCCCAAAACGATTTGGGTCGAGACATTGACGTTTCGGAAAAATCTTCTCGGCGGGTTCGTTTTTAGCGATTTCGGGTGCAATCGCGGAGCAAATTCCCTTGCGGGGTTAGGGGCAATGCCCCTACCCATGATCTAACCATCGTGAGTTGCTCCTTTGCGATCTAATGGCACCCGACCCCGCTGTCCCAAACGGATTTGGGGCAAAACGAAGC
Source organism: Zingiber officinale (assembly GCF_018446385.1). NCBI lineage: Eukaryota > Viridiplantae > Streptophyta > Magnoliopsida > Zingiberales > Zingiberaceae > Zingiber > Zingiber officinale. The sequence continues at coordinate 46,966,377 of NC_056007.1, read as the reverse complement.
CGTTTAAAAGAAAACTTTCCGGTAGCCGAAGCCTACAAGTGCCGAGACACTTGTGCTTCGCTTCTACGGAAAAATTACTCATAAAAACTCTAAAAACTCAATTTTTACAGAAAATCACAAAAGGTATATTTTTCATAAAAATACAAACGAACTCGTACATGTCTTTGCACGTGGCTCTGATACCACTGTTGGGTTCTTCGGGCCGCGAAAACCGCTTTTTCGCATCGCGAAAACCCCGAGTCACCCAAAGCCATGGATCTCGTGTAAAGATTCGTAAACAAAACTTTTCGAAAAACCTTTTTCTTGTACGAGTTTGTAAAAACTTTAGATCTACACTAAAGTTAAGATCATTACCCTTGTAGCGAAGCCCTTCGCGTCCAAGGTGCCGGATCTCTAGACCGTCAAGTGTACGGTCCTCTAGAAGTATCCACACAAACAATCCTTGATGGAGAAGACCAAACAAAGGCGTGCTAGCACCTTGTCTTGTTCGGCCAAGAGAGGAGGAGAGGGAGAAGAGAGAGCTCTAGAGGAAGAAGATGACTTAATCACACTTGAATGAAAAATGAATATTTTCATTCCCCACTAGAGTGGCCAGCCACATCTTGGAGGTGTAACTCCCCACATTAATTCCAATTAATGTGGAGACCATTAAGAGTTGTAACCCCCATGAGGTGGCACTCTAGGATGATGTGGATCAATACTATTGGTCCACATCTTGCCACCTCACTAAATGACATGGCAACAAGTGTAACCTCCTCATTTAATGTGGGCCGGCCACATTAAATGCTATGGATGCTTGTAACCTCCATGAGGTGGCACACATTGATGATGTGGAGCAATCCTATTGGTCCACATCTTACCAACTCACTAGTGATGTGGCAAAAAGTAAAGTCAAACATGACTTTTTCTCTTCCTCTCAAATCAAGTCAAACTAGATCAAATCTTCTCATGGTTGATCTAATCCAACCATATAATTCAAGCCAACTTAATATAATGAATCTAATTCATTAAATTAAGTTGATTTAATGAGTCATAATCTAAATTAGACTCATTGAATACATGAATCAACTTGAGTCCAACTCAATTAGCCCAATTTGGATTACTCTTAATCCAATATGATTCATCAAATGAATCTAATCTTCTTGGTTCATCATATGAACCAAATCTCCATCTAATTGTCCTTAGTGTGTGACCCTATAGGTTCTTGTAACGTTGGCAATGCCCTAAACCCATTTAGGAGCATAAGTAATGAGCGGTATCTAGCAACACATCATTACTATCCAAGTTACAAGAATGTCGAGATCCGACATCACCTTGTGACTACCAATTGTGACTCCTCATAAAATATATGACATTGTCCTTCTATCCTAGACATCTAGATTGATCAATGTGGGGCATAGACCGTGTCATCCTCTAATCAATCTAAATCTTGAACTCCAAGTAGACTCACTCGATCAAATGAGCTCAACATCTAATGTTGACTCATTTGGGCATGGCCATGCACTTCGTGGTCTAACTCTATCAAGAATATTGATGTCGCTCCCGTCATATGGGAGGGATAGATCCCATCTACAAGTCTCACATCCCTCTGCATAATTTGTTACATACCCAGTAATCGCCTTTATAGTCCACCCTGTTACGGGTGACGTTTGACGAAACCAAAGTACATAACTCCTTATGTAGTGATCCATGGTGACTTCAGGTCCAAGGACTAATAGTCATATTAATAGCCACATGAGAAAGTATATGACACTCATATAACGATCCATGATACTTTCTCATGGCAGGTCATTCAGTATACATTCTCCAATGCATACCCATGTGTCAACTTGATATCTCCATATCCATGACTTGTGAGATCAAGTCATCGAGTTGACCTACATGCTAGTCTTATTGCATTAACATTGTCCCTGAATGTTAATACTCGACTAGGAATGATTTAGAGTAGTGTTCTCTATATCATCTCACTATCGATTCAACTAATCGATTGATATAGGTATGAACCTTCTACTCAAGGACGCTATTATACTTAGTCTATTTGGCACTAATACAAATAAGTTTAATAACCAAACAAATGCCTTTATTAATATACAAGAATATGATACAATGAGTCTATACAATCATCAAATGATTGGCTCTAGGGCTCTAACTAACATTTTCAAAAGTCAAAACTTAAGATTTATGAAAAATTAAACTGGTATGTTAAACATCATCAAGGTCAAGTTAGGAAAATACTCAAGAATTATATACCCCGTAAGTTTCTGATTAATCCAGTAGGAAGGAACCTCTATTGGGTTCCAAAAGCTTTATTAGACTAAGTTTCTTTTATTATTAAAGCTTCCAGTAAGAAAATTAAATGTTAAAATTTCTCTTTGAGGCTTTGTCTAAGGAAGTGGTTGTTGCTCCAATAACCAAGAAGGCCTAGTGCCTCGCTATGATATGGAAGCTGAAATATTGAAATAAAATGTTTAATTAACTTTTTGAAAAAGCATTAACCAAGAATTAAATAATACTTTGAAAGTTTTTCAAATATTGTCTTTGAAAATCTTCAAAATTTTTACTTAGAATTTTGTTAAGGTCATTTTACTTAGATTTTTTTTTTCAAAATTCTAAAAATACATTTTACTCAGAAATGTTTTTAACTTAAGAATTTGCTAAAAAATTTTTTTTAATAAATATCATATTCTCTTATTATTATCCTGTTTTTGCTATGATCAAAGGGGGAGAGAAACGTACAAGTTTAGGGGGAGAGAATTTTTTTTCAAAACTCTGAGTTTCAAAATCCTGTTTAAAACTTAATTAAATATATGTAATTTATTTTAATTACAAATTTATGCTTAAAAATGTTAGTTTAGTAATTTCTTTAAAATTACTATTTGTCTATTTTTACCCTAACTTGAACTTGGGTTGATGCACATCAAAAAGGGTGAGATTGTTAGACCCCGTGATTGTTTTGATGTGATCAACCAAGTTGGGTAGGCCCTGCTTTATGTTTGATCCCTGTGTCTGAGTGTGCAGGAGCTTAGGAGCGCAGGAAGTCGAGCAGAAGACGCAGCTAGCGAGAAGGACGTCACAAGAAGGGAGCCGACGAGCTCGGTGCATCCGAAGGACGAGAGAGCTGCGGAAGAGTACACCGGTGGGCGAGAAGAACGTGTGTGGCGTTCGAGGGACGTTAAGCCGGGTCGAAAGACTACTCCTCAAGAAGGCCGAAAACTGGGTTCGGGTGAGCCCTATTTCAGTTGGCCAGAATCACCTAAAAGGATGAAACTTCGGAAGTTGAAGCAAAGAAGAAAACGAGCTAGAAAGGTAGCTCAAGGCGCCTTCATCAAGCCTTTAAGGCGCCTTCAAGGTAGCTCAAGGCGCCTTCATCATGGCTTGAAGGCGCCTTCACCTTGAAGGCGCCTTCAAGGCTTGATGAAGGCGCCTTCATCTAGTCAAAATGATCATTTACGCTGCGGATAGAGTTCTATCCGCTCACTCCCTTAGAGGCGCCTTGGACCTCTATTGGAGGCGCCTTTGACCTCCGAGATAGAATTTCCAGAGGTTATATAAAGGCCCCTGGAGTTAAGAATTATTCATCAATTGTTCTTTCAACTCAGTAGTAATTCCTAGCAACTTGTCTGAGCTTTTCATTGTGTAAAAGGCTTCTCCGCCTTCAGAGAAGGAGATCTTTTCAGAGCGCTTTTCTTCTGCCTTGGATTAACAACCGTCTTAGTTGTAACCAAGTAAATCACTGGGTCTATTTCTTTGTTTATTTTACTGTTACTTATTATTTTGAGTTGAAAGTCTTGATGAGGGTATTTTGTTTAAGGCAATTCACTCCCCCTCTTGTCGGCCTCCGCTGCACCTACAATTATTATGCTACCCAAGATAGAGAAAAGAAATACATTAAGCATACTACTAGCATCATTTAAACATCATGAACCTAGATAATAATGTGCTAACATTTTCACTTGAAGACAAGAAAGCAAATAAGTGAAGTTTGATGTTCTCAAGATGTATGCCACAAAGTTTTATAAAAGATAGTCAAGTGACTATCAAAATCAAATGATCAAAATAAGACAATCAAGATAAAATGCAGAATAAAATCAAAAACTGAAAACTCAAAAAAATGCAAAGAAAAATTAGGTTATTGACACCCCCACAGTCTTAAACTTTTCATCGTCCCGATGAAATCAATATGGTGGAGGAGGTGGTGGATGAGGGAAAGGAGGTCTACATCGTTCTCAGATAGGAAAACTAAGGAAACCAGGCATTTCACCTAGGAATCTATGATATTCATAAAGAGCATCTATTTGTTGCCTAGTAATACTCATGCCTTGCATAAAATCTCTCATTTTAGCCTGATCAATATCATAGTCCTGAACAAATTCAGCCATTTGACCTTGAAAGTTCCTCGTAAACTGAAAGTAATTTCATACTTCTCTAACTGATCATTTGATAAAGAGAAGCGACCCTCCAACATTGTTCGTTGGGCATTTTGCTTCTCATGAAGTGATTATAGAGATGCACGAAAATCTGAAAAGTCAAATCTAGAGGAACCCGTACCATAGGCAAAAGAATTCCCAGCAGGATCCGAATGTCCGGAGGGCTGCGGGTGTCCAGATGACGAGGGCTCAAGGTGTGGCTCTGTATCTCCGGATATAGAAGGGACGCCCTCGGGGTCTAGATCAATAATTACCCAATTAGCAGGGTTGCGAATAGAAGTTCGTTCAGGATAATAAATAGGTAAAGGAAAATCATTCGTCCTCGGAAATGCAAAATCATTCTCATCCCGACAAATTATTTTCATAGCAAGACATGCATCAATGTCTATCATGTCATTTCCATGAATGCCTTTCAACCCATCTAAATTAAGCTCTAAATTAATAGCTATTTGAGTAATCAAACCCCCAAAAACAATTGACCCCAAGGATGCCCTCCCAGCTCTCACTATGGTTTGTAAAAAATGGAAACTGGAATCGAAATCAACCTTATGTAACATAGCCGACAAAGCGTAAAGCTCTACTTTCTTGATGACTCCATCAGTCTCCCCTCTACCAAAAATAGTTTTACTCATGGCACGATGTAGGTATCTAAAAACAGGGTTTTGCATGTGAGAAGCCTTAGCTCTAGAGGGCTCATAAGGTTGTTTTAATCCAGTGATTGAATTCCAAAAATGATTCCAATTAAACCTAGAATCAAACCTATGAGAGTTACCGGTAGACAATCCATAACAATTATTAAAATCACTAAACGCCCATTGAAACTCTTTAATCATAAGTCTAAAAGAAATTTTTCCAACATAATCATCTTCATTGGCAAAGTGGACGTCTAATGAACTCAAGAATTCCAGAACAATGCGAGGATACGTAGGTAGATGTGTGTGTTGGTTGCTACTAAGAATATCGTACTGGTTCACCTGTATAAAAATTTTGTACAAGTCCTGAACTGTTCCTAACAACCTATTGTGTTCTTTAGAAATTAAATTTGGAATCGCAAACGGAACTTAACATTATTGATTCCAAATTCAACTTATCTGTTCTTAATGGTTTAGACTTGGATCGCAAATGATGCTTAACATTATTGATCCAAATCCACCTATGTTACAAATTCAATTAAATATTAATTTCAGAGATTGACTTCCAGGTTAAACATGGCGAGGCACTAGGCCTTCTTGGGTATGGGAGCATCCACCACTTCCTAGACAAAGTCTTTCAACGAAATTTAATATTTAATTTCCTTATAGTAACCCTAGGTTTAACTAAAAAAAACAATCGAATCACAAGTTTGAAAAATAAAAGAAACACAAAATAGAAAACATAAATTCGATTACCTAGATTCATTAGCCTCTTGTGTTTGGTATTTCAAGATCTAAACAAAAGGATGAACTAGTTATGATGCAGAAACTTAATAACTAGTTATACCTTTTGTAGCTTAACAACCTCTTGGTCTTCTATTGTATTCCTCTCCTTCTCTTGGACGTCGTGTGGGCGATGATCCTCCAAGATGAAACCACCTGAGCCCTTTCTTCTTTTCCAAGTTTCGGCCACCACCACCAAGCTCCAAGGGATACTAGAAACAATGCCTCCTTTCTCTACTTCTTCACCTCCTAGCAACCGGCCACCAAGATATCCAAGAGAATTGATGCCGCCGGCCACAAAGAAGAAGAAAAAGAGAACAAGGAGGGTCGGCCACCAAGGAAGAGAGAAGAGGAACAAGAGAATAGGTTGTGTGTCTCATAAAGGCACCCTCTACCTCTCTTTTATAATCCTTGGTGAATCCAAAAAAGGAAAGTTTTATAATAAAACTTCCTTTTATTCCATGTTATGGCCGACCCCAATCATGTGCTCCAAGCAAGAAAAAATTTAAACAAAAATTAAAATCTCTCTTTTAAAATCCCTTTTGTAGATAGCTATAAGAGGGATATTTTATAAAATTAAAATCTCTCTTTTAAATCATTTTATGGATATCTATAAAAGAAAAGATTTTAAAAATAAAACTTCTCTTTTAAATCATGGTTACAAAGGAAACATTTAAAATTTAAAACTCTCTTTTAAAACCATGTGACCTATTACAAAAAAAGAAAATTTTAAAATTTAAAATCTCTCATAGAAGAGATTTTAAAAATGAAAACATCTTTTATTTTTAATGTGGTCGGCCATAGCTTCCTACGTGGACACATTAAGGTTAGCAATAAACGTTGGCAATTTTCTAAGCTTCTCAAAACTTCTCGACGATGACACATCAACGTTGGCAATTTTTTTAAGCTTCTCAAAGCTTCTCAAACATTGACACATCAGCGTTGAGAAGCATCCTTGGATAGTGACGCCAACATACGGACTAGAAGATGAGTTTGGATGGATATAAGGTTTTATTGAGGCTACAACAGGGACCGAGAGGAGAAATTGGTTTTGGCCTCCCGATGAGCTTGAGCTTCTAGTGTTCGCCCCGAACACCTAACTCAAGTTCATCAATAATAACTCATTCCACTAAAGAGTTATTATTGTACTACCGCACCAATCCCAAATTACATTATGGGCTCGTTCTTATCATGAGTGTGTTAATCTCCCTGTGTTTAAGATGTCGAATGTCCACTAATTAAATGAGTTACTAACAACTCACTTTAATTAAGATCTTAGTGTTGGGTTCTTCGGGCCGCGAAAATCTCTTTTCGCGTCGCGGAAACCCCGAATCACCCAAGGCCAACAGATTCGTGCAAGGAAAAACCGAACGAATATACGAGTACGAGTTTCAAAGACTCTAGATCTACACTAGATGAGAGTTATACCTTCGAAGCGAGCCCTTTCGCGTTCCCGCTCGTCCAAGGAATTGCCGGATCTCTAGACCGTCAAGCGTCGGTCCTCTAGAAGTATCCACACGGACACGTAGGTGGAGAAAACACACAAAAGGTGTGCTAGCACCTTGTGTGGTCACGGCAAGAGGAGGAGAGGGAGAGGGAGAGCTTGAGGAAGAAGGAGTAATCACATGAATAAGCAAAATTGAATTTCTCATTCAATCAAAAATGGCCGGCCACATTTTTTTGTGTAACCCCATTTCCACTTAATTACAATTAAGTGGAGGCCATTAAGAGGTGTCTTGTAACTCCCATGAGGTGGCACACCATGAAGATGTGGACCATTACCATTGGTCCACATCTTGCCACCTCACAATGATGTGGCAAATGAGTAAACTCCACTCATTTAATGTGGCCAACCCACATTAAATGCAATGGAGGCTTGTAACCCCCATGAGGTGGCAAAACAAGATGATGTGGAAAACACTATTGGTCCACATCTTGCCACCTCACTCATGATGTGGCAAAGAGTCAAGTCAAACTTGACTCTTCCTCTTCCTCTCTAGTCAAGTCAAACTTGACTCAATCTCTCTCATGGTTGATCTAATCTAACCATTTGATTCAAACCAACTTAATATAATGAATCTAATTCATTAAATTAAATTGATCTAATGAGTCATAATCAAAATTAGACTCATTAAATACATGAATCAACTTGAGTCTAACTCAATTAGCCCAATTTGGATTACTCTTAATCCAATTTGATTCATCAAATGAATCTAATCCTCTTGGTTCATCATATGAACCAAATCTCCATCTAAATGTCCTAAGTGTGTGACCTTATAGGTTCTTGTAACGTTGGCAATGCCCTAAACCCATTTAGGAGCATAAGTAATGAGCGGTATCTAGCAACACATCATTACTACCCAAGTTACAAGAAATGTCGAGATCCAACATCACCTTGTGACTACTAATTGTGACTCCTCACAATATGTGACAATGTCCTTCTATCCTAGACATCTAGATTGATCAATATGAGGTATAGACCATGTCATCCTCTAATCAATCTAAATCTTGAACTCCAAGTAGACATACTAAATCAAATGAGCTCAATATCCCATATTGACTCATTTCGGCATGGCCATGCACTTCGTGGTCTCACTCTATCAAGAATACCGATGTCGCTCCCGTCATATGGGAGGGATAGATCCCATCTACATCACTCACATCCCTCTACATAATTTGTTATATACCCAGTAATCGCCTTTATAGTCCACCCAGTTACGGGTGACGTTTGACAAAACCAAAGTACATAACTCCTTATGTAGGGATCCATGGTGACTTCAGGTCTAAGGACTAATAGTCATACTAATAGCCACATGAGAAAGTATATGACACTCATATAACGATCCATGATACTTTCTCATGGCGGGTCATTCAGTATACATTCTCTAATGCATACCCATGTGTCAGCTTGACATCTCTATATCCATGACTTGTGAGATCAAGTCATCGAGCTGACCTACATGCTAGTCTTATTGCATTAACAATGTCCCTGAATGTTAATACTCGACTAGGAATGATTTAGAGTAGTGTTCCCTATATCATCTCACTATCGATTCAACTAATCGATTGATATAGGTATGAACCCTCTACTCAAGGACACTATTATACTTAGTCTATTTGGCACTAATACAAATAAGTATAATAACCAAACAAATGCCTTTATTAATATACAAGAATATGATACAATGAGTCCATACAATCATCAAATGATTAGCTCTAGGGCTCTAACTAACAATCTCCCACTAGCACTAGTACCAATCAATATAGGCTCTAAGGCCTAATGACCTTGTGTGACCATCATCCTTCCTCTGTGCCAAAGCCTTGGTCAAGGGATCTGCGATGTTAGCCTCTGTAGGTACTCTGCAAATCTTCACATCTCATCTATCGATAATCTCTCGAATGAGATGGAAGCGCCGTAGTATATGCTTGGTCTGCTGGTGTGAGCGAGGTTCCTTCGCCTGTGCTATAGCTACATTGTTGTCACAATAGAGCTCAATGGGGTCAGCAATGCTGGGAACCACCCCAAGTTCAGTGATGAACTTGCGGATCCAAACTGCCTCCTTTGCCTCCTCGATGCGGAATGTGTAGAATCGCCGATCTGCTCGAACTCTTCCACCGACAGCCACCATTAATGCAAAATACGAACCCGATTGCGATCTATAGTCGGTCTGGAAGCTAGCATCACCGTAACCCTTTACCTAGCTCATCATTGCCTCCATATATCAAGAAAGATTCTTTAGTCCTTCTTAAGTACTTAAGAATATTCTTGACCGCTATCCAAAGACTCTCACTGGTATCTGCCCGTCATGCTCAAAGCATACGAGACATCAGGTCGAGTACATAGCATGGCGTACATGATCGATCCTATGGCTGAGGCATAAGGGATCTGATCCAAGCGGTCTCTCTCCTCTCTAGAAGAGGGACCTTGAGTCTTCGAAAGACTCACGCCATGTGACATCGGCAGAAATCCCTTCTTGGAGTTCTGCATAGCAAACCGAAGGAGTACCTTGTCAATGTATGTACTCTGACTTAGGCCAAGCAATCTCTTAGATCTATCTCTATAGATCTGTATCCCTAGAATGCGGGATGCCTCACCTAAGTCCTTCATTGAGAAGCAACTCCCTAGTCAGGTCTTGACAGACTGAAGCATAGGGATGTCTTTCCCAATGAGTAGTATGTCATCCACATACAATATGAGGAAGACAACTATATCCCCTACAACCTTCTTGTAGACACAAGGCTCATCTTCATTCTTGATGAAACCAAACTGTTTGATTGCATCATCGAATCGAAGATTCTAGCTCCGAGAAGCTTGCTTTAGTCCATAAATGGACCTATGCAGCTTGCAAACTCTGCTAGTATGCTGTGGATCTACATACCCTCAGGTTGTGTCATGTACACATCCTCGAGTAGGTTTCCATTCAGAAATGCGGTTTTGACATCCATCTGCCATATCTCATAATCATGGTAGGCTGCAATAGCAAGCATGATCCGAATAGACTTAAACATCGTTACTGGAGAAAAAGTTTCATCATAGTCAATACCATGAATCTGCTTGAAACCTTTAGCTACCAAGCGACCCTTATAGATAAGTCCATCCATGTCAGTCTTTCTCTTAAAGACCCACTTACACCCAATGGGTTTTACCCCTTCAGGTGGATCAACCAAAGTCCATACTTGGTTGGAATACATGGAATCCATTTCGGATCTCATGGCTTCTAGCCATTTCTCGGAATCTGGTCTCATCACAGCTTCCTGATAGGTGGTAGGATCATCCTCTATGAGCACAATGTCATCATGGTCAGACAAGAGAAATGAGTATCTCTCAGGCTGACGACGTGACCTGCCAAGAGGTATGTCTACTTGAACTGGTTGTTGTTCCTCAACTCCTTGTGGAACAACATCATCCACAACACTTTGTGGTTCCAGTTCAACTTCCATCGAGGCTTCAGTGCTATTGTTCGCATCTTGAACTTCTTCAAGATCGAACGCACTCCCACTAGTCTTTCTAGAAACAAAGTCCCTTTCTAGAAAGACCCCACTCTTTGCCACAACTACCTTGTGCTGACTGGGAATGTAGAAGTAATATCCCTTAGTTTCCTTGGGATATCCGATGAAATAGCACTTGTCGGATTTGGGTCCTAATTTATCTGAGACTTGACGTCGAACGTAAGCCTTACAACCATAAATCCTCATGAAAGACATCTGGGCATCTCTCCTAGTCCATATCCTATATGGTGTCTCTATCACGGCCTTTGATGGAACTCGGTTGAGTATGAAAGCTGCCGTGTCTAGAGCATATCCCCATAAATATGTCGGAAGATCTGTGTGACTCATCATAGATCGTACCATATCTAATAGCGTACGATTCCTCCTTTCGGATACACCATTCCACTGTGGTGTTCCAGGAGGAGTGAGTTGGGATAGAATCCCACACTCAGCTAGATAGTCACGGAACTCATGGCTTAAGTATTCACCACCTCGATCTGATCGAAGTATTTTAATACTCTTGCCAAGATTTCATTCTTGAATTCTTTGAACTTTTCAAATGATTAGGACTTATGTGTCATCAAGTACACATAACCATATCTATCAAGTCATCAAGAAATGTGATGAAGTATCTATAACCGCCTCTACAGGACATTGAACGGGCCACATACATCACTATGTATGAGTCCTAACAAATCGATCGCTCCTCTCGTGTGCCCACTAAAGGGAGTCTTGGTCATCTTGCCTCGTAGGCATGACTCGCATATCTCATATGATTCAAAATCAAATGAGTCGAGCAAACCATCCTTATGGAGTGGGATAAGCGCTTGTCATTTATGACCTAAGCGATAGTGCCAGAGATAGGTGTGGTTCATATCGTTCGATTTGAACCTCTTGGTACTAACGTTATAGATAGAGCTCTCAAGGTCTAAAATATAGAGTCCGTTCATCGAGGTGCACTAATAGAACATATCGCTTAAATAGACGAACAACATTTTTCTTTATTATAAATGAGAATCCTTTCTTGTCCAAACAAGAAACTGATATAATGTTCTTTGTCAATGCAGGCATAACAACAATCGCCTAACTCTAGTATAAGCCCAGAGGGCGGAGATAGAAAATAAGTCCCTACAACACCCTGCTCCATTGCCTACTCGTAGGTCTATCTCGCCTTTGTCAATGCTCGCTATTTCTAAGTGCTTGTAATTAGTACAAATGTGCTAAGCACATCCGTATCTAACACCCACGATGAAGAAATAGAGAGGTTGACTTCTATAACATTTATACCAGAAGTAGAAATCTTATTTCTCTTCTTCTTAAGATCTTCCAAGTATTCTTTGGAGTTCCTCTTCCAAGGCCTTGCTTGTCCTTGATATAAGTGACAAAGATGTTCAACCATATCAGAAGCACCCATCAACTCATGTTGCTTCAAGCTCGAGTTGATGGTCATGAGCATAAGACAGACACATCTAATGCGTCATCTTGATGCTTATTGTAAGCATCTCGGTGCATGTGTAAGGGGTGGCGGGAGCCTCCTAATGGGCCGCTCCAACATACGATTACGCTTGAGTGAGAACTATTCTCGTGTTCCCATATCCAGAAATTTGCTCACGAGCTTGTCCTTCTTAAGGACAGAACGCAGGGAGAAAGAGTTCGTATTCAACGTCATGGTTATCTACAACAGAAAATTTGCAGAAATAAATATCATATTCTTTTAAAATCATTTAATTAGGCCTTTAACTAAATGATGCTCCCACTGAATACTATAATTCATGTGGGACAAGATCCACATCATACTAACCCTTGAGTTAGCTTTGGCTAATACGCCCAAGGCTTAGTATGATCGGTAGGTAACTATTACCAATTACATCTCTATGCAACTCTTGTTTATAAAATCAATATCCGCATTTATATTAAAATGTGAGTTAGCTTTGGCTAATACACCCGAGAGTTAATATAGATGTGATTTTGACCTATCTTTTCCAACCGTTGGAAGAATGCCTATAGTTGACTCGATCTAACCGAGCAACTAGGAATACTCAATCTAATTGAGTTTGTATTCACCCATGCCTTGATAGGCGGGATCACGATTGTCCCTCCGTACCCTACCAAGATAATATGTATTGCTCTGCTTTGGCAGATTCAACAATACATGTGATCGAGGTAGTGATAGGTATCACGGCACAGTTAGGCATTAGAGTTGGTTCGATCGAGATCCAATCTAATCGAAAAGGATGCATCTTGTGCACGACTTAGATCTAATCTAATCGCAAGGGTGCATCATGTGCACGACTTAGATCTAATCTAATCGTAAGGCACTGATTAATTAATTACTTATTAAACATGCATCATATACATAAGAAATTAACTAATTAATCTATTTGTGATTTAGTCATGTCCCTACTACGATCTTCTCAAGCCAATGAGAAGATCGAATGGTCCACCTAGGGTCAACAGCTTCTCCAAGCTCCTCCCTTTGACCACCTTGTGTTGCTCGTGCCCGCCTCGGAACGACCCTCCACCGCTCCAATTTGTACATTACAATTTGAAACTCGAGTTACATTCGAGTCTAAATCTAATTTACAACAAGAATATAAGAGAAGGCACGACGCCAGGTCGCGAATATAATACAAACATACAACACACGCAAACAGTTGTATTATGAATTACAACACAATCCAATCACATTGGGTTTTGGGCCATGACTATCACAAAATTAATATATAATTCAAAATTATATATTTTCATAATTTTCTGTAATTTTAAAATTAATTTTACAATTTTACAAGTAAAATTTCCGGCGGACCCGTTTAGCGGTTTCGGGCGCAATCGCGGAACGGATCCAGGGGCAGCGCCCCTACCCGCGATCTAACCATCGCGAGGGTTCCTTTGTGATCCAACAGTGCCTAAACCCGCTGTCCCAAAACGATTTGGGCCGAGACATTGCCGCTTCGGAAAAATCTTCCCGGGTTCGCTTTTTAGCGATTTCGGTGCGATCATGAGCAAATCCCTTGCGGGTTAGTGATAGTTTCCCCTACCCACGATCTAACCATCGTGAGTTGCTCCTGCGATCTAATGGCACCCAAGCCCGCTGTCCCAAACGGATTTGGGGCAAACCGAAGCCGTTTGGAAAGAAGCCTACAAGTGCCGAGACACTTGTGCTTCGCTTCTACGGAAAAATTACCCATAAAAACTATAAAAACATAATTTTACAGAAAATTACAGAAACTTTAGTTTTCATAAAACCAAAAATCAAACTCGTACAAGCCTTGCACGTGGCTCTGATACCACTGTTGGGTTCTTCGGGCCGCGAAAACCGCTTTTCACGTCGCGGAAACCCCGAATCACCCAAGGCCAACGGATCCGTGCAAGGAAAAACCGAACGAATATATGAGTATGAGTTTCAAAGACTCTAGATCTACACTAGATGAGAGTTATACCTTCGAAGCGAGCCCTTTCGCGTTCCCGCTCGTCCAAGGAATTGCCGGATCTCTAGACCGTCAAGCGTCGGTCCTCTAGAAGTATCCATACGGACACGTAGGTGGAGAAAACACACAAAAGGTGTGCTAGCACCTTGTGTGGTCACGTCAAGAGGAGGAGAGGGAGAGGGAGAGCTTGAGGAAGAAGAAGGAGTAATCACATGAATAAGCAAAATTGAATTTCTCATTCAATCAAAAATGGCCGGCCACATTTTTTTGTGTAACCCCATTTCCACTTAATTACAATTAAGTGGAGGCCATTAAGAGGTGTCTTGTAACTCCCATGAGGTGGCACACCATGAAGATGTGGACCATTAATACCATTGGTCCACATCTTGCCACCTCACAATGATGTGGCAAATGAGTAACCTCCACTCATTTAATGTGGCCAACCCACATTAAATGCAATGGAGGCTTGTAACCTCCATGAGGTGGCAAAACAAGATGATGTGGAATAACACTATTGGTCCACATCTTGCCACCTCACTCATGATGTGGCAAAGAGTCAAGTCAAACTTGACTCTTCCTCTTCCTCTCTAGTCAAGTCAAACTTGACTCAATCTCTCTCATGGTTGATCTAATCTAACCATTTGATTCAAACCAACTTAATATAATGAATCTAATTCATTAAATTAAATTGATCTAATGAGTCATAATCAAAATTAGACTCATTAAATACATGAATCAACTTGAGTCTAACTCAATTAGCCCAATTTGGATTACTCTTAATCCAATTTGATTCATCAAATGAATCTAATCCTCTTGGTTCATCATATGAACCAAATCTCCATCTAAATGTCCTAAGTGTGTGACCCTATAGGTTCTTGTAACGTTGGCAATGCCCTAAACCCATTTAGGAGCATAAGTAATGAGCGGTATCTAGCAACACATCATTACTACCCAAGTTACAAGAAATGTCGAGATCCAACATCACCTTGTGACTACTAATTGTGACTCCTCACAATATGTGACAATGTCCTTCTATCCTAGACATCTAGATTGATCAATATGAGGCATAGACCGTGTCATCCTCTAATCAATCTAAATCTTGAACTCCAAGTAGACACATTAAATCAAATGACTCAATATCCCATATTGACTCATTTGGGCATGGCCATGCACTTCGTGGTCTCACTCTATCAAAAATACCGATGTCGCTCCCGTCATATGGGAGAGATAGATCTCATCTACATCACTCACATCCCTCTACATAATTTGTTATATACCCAGTAATCGCCTTTATAGTCTACCCAGTTACGGGTGATGTTTGACGAAACCAAAGTACATAACTCCTTATGTAGGGATCCATGGTGACTTCAGGTCTAAGGACTAATAGTCATACTAATAGCCACATGAGAAAGTATATGACACTCATATAACGATGCATGATACTTTCTCATGGCGGGTCATTCAATATACATTCTCTAATGCATACCCATGTGTCAGCTTGACATCTCTATATCCATGACTTGTGAGATCAAGTCATCGAGCTGACCTACATGCTAGTCTTATTGCATTAACAATGTCCCTGAATGTTAATACTCGACTAGGAATGATTTAGAGTAGTGTTCCCTATATCATCTCACTATCGATTCAACTAATCGATTGATATAGGTATGAACCCTCTACTCAAGGACACTATTATACTTAGTCTATTTGGCACTAATACAAATAAGTATAATAACCAAACAAATGCCTTTATTAATATACAAGAATATGATACAATGAGTCCATACAATCATCAAATGATTGGCTCTAGGGCTCTAACTAACACTTAGTTCCAAGAGTAGTACCACTCAACCTTATTGTCGTGTCGGACTAAGTCCACCTGCAGGGTTTAACATGACAATCCTTATGAGCTCCTCTTGGGGACATTATCAACCTAGATTACTAGGACACAGTTTCATTCTATAATCAACAACACACCATATAAATAATATCATTTCTCAACTTATCGGGCCTATTAATTTATCGAACTAAATCGCACACTTTGATAAATCAAAGAAATGAATATTAAGTATACGTGCTTGTTATTATATCATGATTAAGAGCACACTCTTCCATAATAACAAAGGTCTTGTTCTTTTATTCAGTTAGTATAAAAAGAACTTACCTTAAATGGTCCAGCTCAATACACTCTGAGTGTACTAGTGTAATTTTATAGCCAAGATAAACTAATACCAAATTACACTACGACTATTCCAATAGTTTGTTCCTCTCCATCCTAGTCGTGAGCTACTGTTTATAATTTATAAGGAACTGATAACATGATCTTCTGTGTGTGACACTACACACCATGTTATCTATAATATATATTAATTAAACAACTATACTTAGCATAAATGTAGACATTTGACCAATGTGATTCTTTATTTCAAAATAAATGTTTACAAAAAGCTAGGCTTTTAGTATACACTCTAATAGTGTGTACATAATGTCACTCCAATCTAAGAACCCAATCATCCAATCTACATCTTCTCTAATCCCTAGCATGTCTAAAATAGTTGGGTCCATATATCGTGTACACACAATCTTTCTATTGACAAGAATTGCAAATCTAGTCTTATGATCTTCATTTCTAAAATGATATTGAATTCGTTGTTATTACCTTCGTCGAGTGTGGTCCTCTTTCCTTTCCCCTTCATTGGTTGTTTTCCTTTGTCCTGTGTTGGCTCCTTTCCTCCACTAGATCCACCGCTTCCCTTGTGTAATCTCTTCAAAATGTTGGACATATTTTCAAGTTTAAGTGGGAAAGGGTACTGTTTATGGTTGAAGAAGTTGGATCTTGAAGAAATAGATCTTGAAAAACAAGGTCTTAAGGCTAGGAGTTGGAGATCTTGGATGCAAGAGAGGAGAAAAATCTAGATCTTGATAAATTTATAAAGAAGAAAGAATTTGAAATCTAGATCTGAGAAGATTTGGGAGAAAGATTGAAGAAGAGAGGAGTTTGGGAGAGAAGAAGGTGTTTAGGCGAGGGGGTGTATGGTGGACACGACTTGGATCCGGCCGTGTATAGGGGACACGGCTTGAACAATTCAACTGTCACGGGTCGTGCAGATCTACACGGCCTCACCCTTCCCCTTGTCTAGTGGAATCACACGGTCGTGCTAATTGGCACGGTCACAACCTTCTTCCTCTCGGATGGCCTTGCACGACCGTGTGTGGGACACGACCTCTTCTTTCTCCTCCTCGGGAAAACTTACACGGCGTGTTGGATGACATGGCCAGGCAACTTTCCTCCCCTGGAATCTTCACACGGTCGTATCACGAAAACACGGTCGAGCCCTTTTTCTTCTTGGGATGCCTCACACGGCCGTGTCATGTAGACATGACCCTAACATCACCCTTCTCTGCAGCATATGCCTGGTCGTGTGTGGCACACGACCAAGCTTTATTTTGCTCCAAATGATTGCTCTACTCCTCTCTTCCTTCTCCAACACTTCCATGCCCATGAAGAAGTCATGCCCAGCTCAAGGAAGTGAAATTTCAACCTGAAATCAAAATGGAAACAAAGTAAAAACACTACTAATGAAAAATAGATACACAAAATAGAAATGACTAAAAGAACCCTTGGGTTGCCTCCCAAGAAGAGCTTGTTTATGTTCTTTAGCTCGACCAATCTAATCATTCTTCTCTTTTTCTTGCCCTAGGAGGGCAGACATATTTTTCATTTTTGTTGGGAGGCCTTCTCCCAACATCTTCCACCACATTGTTCTCTTCATTTGGTGGCCTCCCATGAGGATGGAAATTCTATTCCTCAAGTTTGTAAATGCTTTGCCCTGCTACAAACATTTAGAAGAGAATAGACATGGTTAGAGGTATTAGATAAATCATATTCCAACCTTTCCTTACCAATTACCAAAGATAGCTTATGATTTTTAACATCAATAATAACTCTAGTTGTAGCTAGGAAAGGTCTTCCCAATATGATAAGAATTTTTGGATCCTCCTTTATATCAAGTACTACAAAATCAATGGGAATTATGCTCTCACCTACCTCTACTGGCACGTCTTCAACAATACCCATAGGGTACCTGTAGGAATGATCAGCTAGTTGCAGTGCCATAGTAGTAATTTAAAGTTTTTGAGACCTAATTTATTACAAATGGAATAAGGAATGAGGCTAACACTTGCCCCCAAATCACAAAAAGCTTTCTCAATGAATTCAACTCCTATGTTGCAAGGAATATAAAAGCTTCCTAGATCCTTCAACTTTGGGGAAGTGTTCTTCTCAAAAAGAGCACTACATTCCTCTGTAAGTGCTATGGTCTCTATGTCTCCTCTTCTTCTTTTGCTAGACATGATGTCCTTCAAGAATTTGGCAAACTTGGGCATTTATAATATTGCATCAATAAGAGGTACTTCAACATATATTTCTTTGACTTTCTCTAAGAATTTGCCAAACTCTTCATCCTTCTTGAGCATGACAAGTCTTTGAGGAAAAGGGACTACTTGACCTTATGGGTAAAGTGGAAGAGTCTTTTCAACCTTAACAGTACTCTCCTCCTCTTCTTGAACCTGAATAGGCGCTTGTGTTGAAGGAGAAAGCTCGTCTTCAAAGTTCATCCCTTTTGGAGCAGCCACTTAGGAATCTCCCAAGGTCCGTTCGCTCCTAAGTTCAAGTCTATTGCAGTGCTCTATAGGATTAACATAAGGTTTTCCAGGAAATTACCCTGGTGCTCTTGAAGATGATGAGGCTAGCTGGGCAATTTGGTTGTCTTGGATCTTTTGATGCTTTTCAGAATTATCCGTTCTCTGAGTCAACTTCAAAAGGTCTTGCTTCATTTCATTTTGATTAGAGATAATTTCGTCAAGCATCTTTACAATCTTAGAGAACTGATAGCCTTAAGAAGATTGTTGTTGCTGCTGAAAATTCTGTTGCCCAGATTAAAAATTAGGTCTTGCCCCCATAGGTGGTCCTTGTTCTTGATTATTTCTATAAGAAAAATTAGGATGACTTTTCCACCCAGGGTTGTATGTATTTGAGTATGGGTTGTTCTACCTCTGGTTGAAACCCATGATTGCATCACATTGCTCTAATTAATTGATTTGTACAGAAAAATCTCCCAAAGGACATGAGTCACTAGAATGATCAGAACTTCCACATATTTCACAAGTAGTTACTGTTAGCTAGAGCCCTAGAGCCAATCATTTGATGATTGTATTTTGGACTTGTTGTATCATATTCTATATAAATAAAGGCATTTGGTTTTTGATTATTATACTTACTTGTATTTGTGCCAAATAAACTAAGTATAATAACGTCCTTGAGTAGACGGTTATCACCTATATCAATCGGTTAGTTGAACCGATAGTGAGATGATATAGGGAACACTACTCTTAATCATTCCTAGTCGAGTATTAACATTCAGGGACAATGTTAATGCAATAAGACTAGCATGTAGGTCAACTCGATGACTTGATCTCACAAGTCATGGATATAGAGATATCAAGTTGACACATGAGTATACATTAGAGAATGTATACTGAATGACCCACCATGAGAAAGTATCATAGATCGTTATATGAGTGTCATATACTTTCTCATGTGGCTATTAGTATGACTACTAGTCCTTAGACCTGAAGTCACCATAGATCCCTACATAAGGAGTTATGTACTTTGGTTTCGTCAAACGTCACCCGTAACTGGGTGGACTATAAAGGCGATTACTGGGTATATAACAAATTATGTAGAGGGATGTGAGTGATGTAGATGGGATCTATCCCTCCTATATGACGGGAGAGACATCGGTATTCTTGATAGAGTGAGACCACGAAGTACATGGCCATGCTCAAATGAGTCAATATGAGATATTGAGCTCATTTGATTTAGTGAGTCTACTTGGAGTTCAAGATTTAGATTGATTAGAGGATGACACGGTCTATGCCTCACATTGATCAATCTAGATGTCTAGGATAGAAGGACACTTGTCATATATTGTGAGGAGTCACAATTAGTAGTCACAAGGTGATGTTGGATCTCAACATTCTTGTAAATTGGGTAGTAATGATGTGTTGCTAGATACCGCTCATTACTTATGCTTCTAAATGGGTTTAGGAGCATTGCCAACATTACAAGAACCTAGAGGGTCACACACAAAGGGCAAATGGATGGAGATTAGGTTCATTTGATGAACCTAAAGGATTAGGTTCATTTGATGAACCAAATTGGATTAAGAGTAATCCAAGGTAGGCTAATTGAGTTGGACTCAATTTGGTTCATGTGTTAAGTGAGTCTAATTTGGACTTAGACTCATTTAATTAATTTAATTCAATGAATAGAGATTCATTAAATTAAAATTGACTTGAACTAATGGTTAGATTAGATCAACCAAGGGAGAGAAGTGGTCAAGTTTGACTTGACATAAGTAGGAAGATGAAGAGTCAAGTTTTGACTTGACTTTGACTTCACCAATGCCACATCATCAAGGTGTTAGAGTGTATACTAAAAGCCTAGCTTTTGGTATAAATATTTATCTAGAAATAAGAATCACATTGGTCAAATATCTACATTTATGATAAATGTAGTTGTTCAATTAATTTATATTGTAGATAACATGGTGTGTGGTGTCACACACAGAGGATCATGTTATCAGTACCTTATAAATTATAAACAGTAACTCACGACCATAATGGAAAGGAACAAACCATTGGAAGGTCGTAGTGTAATTAGGTATTAGTTTATCTTAACTATATAATTACACTAGTACACTTAAAGTGTATTGAGTAGGACCATTTGAGGTCGTTTCTTTTATACTGGCTTTATAAAGAAACAAAGACCTCGGTTATTATGGAAGTGTGTACTCTTAATCCTAATATAATAACAAGCACATATATTTGATATTTATTTCTTTAATTTATCAATGGGTGAGATTTAGTTCGATAAATCAATAAGCCCGATAAGTTGGGAAATGATATCACTTATAGTGTGTGTTGTTGATTATAGAAGGAAATTGTGTCCTAGAGATACTAGGTTGATAATGTCCTCAAGAGGAGCTCATAAAGATTGTCATGTTAAACCCTGCAGGTGGACTTAGTCCGACATGATAATAAGGATGAGTGGTACTACTCTTGGACTTAGATATTAATTAAATGAGTTGTCAGGAACTCACTTAATTAGTGGACATTCGATATCTTAAACACAGGGAGACTAACACGCTCATAATAAGAAGGAGCCCAAAATGTAATTTGGGATTGGTAGTTCAATAATAGTTCTCTAGTGGAATGAATTATTATTGATAAAATTAAGTTGTGTGTTCGCGAACACGGGATGCTTAATTTTATCGGGAGACCAAAACCAATTCCTCCTCTCGTCCCTATCGTAGCCTCTTATTTATAGAGTACTATACCCACCTATACCCACCTTCATACCCATGTTATAGGGGTCGGCCAAGCTAGCTTGAGGATCAAGCTAGGGCCGGCCAAACCATTGGGTGGTCGGCCCTAGCTTGAACCCAAGCTTAGGTGGCCGACCCCTATTTAATTAAAAGAATTTTAATTTTAAAATTTTCTTATGTGAAAGATATAATTTATTGAAGAGATTAAAATTAAAATATCTCTTTTATAAATCTCTACAAAAGATTAAAGAAAGAGATTAAATCTCTTTCCTTATTTGTAGATTAGAAAGGATATTTTATTTCTCTTCTTTATAAATTATTCACATGTTGAAAAATTAAAATTATAGAAATTTCTTTTTATAAACCAATCATAAAAGGGATAAAAATTATTGGAGAAATTTTTTATAAAATTTCTGGAGACAAATTAGGAAGTTTTAATTAATTAAAACTCTCCTTGTTTTGTTTTTTTAAAGTGGCCGGCCATTGTGTTTAAAAGAAGAAAAATTGTTTTAATTAAAATAATTTTTCTTTACATGGCAAAAGAATTAAGGAAATTTTGTAATTAAATTTCCTAATTTGCCTAGGCCAAGGAATATAAAAGAAGAGGTGAGGGTGCCTTCATGGGAATAACCTCTATTATTTTTCCTCCCTCTTTTCCTTGGTGTGGTGGCCGGCCCTTCCCTTTCTCTCTTCTCCTCTTGTTGGCCGAAACATATCTTCTTGGTGGAGCTTTTGTTTGTGGCCGGATCAAGGAAGCAGAAGAAGGAGAGAAAGCAAGTCTAGTCTCTAGCATCCCTTGGAGCATTGGTGGTGGCCGAAATTCTTCATCCTTGAAGAAAATTATTGTGGCCGGCCATCCTCTTCTTTTCTTCCTCTTTTTTGGTGGCCGAAACTTATCTCTTGCTTGGAGTTCTTGTGGTGGCCGGATACTACTTGGAGAAGAAGAAGAAGAAGGAGAGAAAGTTTGTATCCCTTGGAGTTTGGTTGGTGTTTTGTTCTTCGTCCTTGGTGAAGCTTCTTTGTGATTGGCCGAACCTAGCTAGGAGAAGAAGAAGGTGCTTGGTGGTTTCTCATCTCGGAAGATCGTTGCCCACACAACGTCCGAGGTTAGAAGAGGAATACGGTAGAAGATCAAGAGGTTTTTCTACAAGGTATAACTAGTAATTTTTCTTTCCGCATCATACTAGTTATTTATGGAAATAATAACAAATACAAGAGGCTTACGTTCTGAATATTTGAATTTGTTTTTTGATGTTGTGTTCTTTTGTTTTTCTTTTCCTTGTGATTTGATTGTTCTTTTTGGTTAACCTAAAGTTATTTTAGGAAATTAAATATTAGATTTCTATAAAAGGTTTTGTCTAGTCGGTGGTGGTTGCTCCCATATCCAAGAAGGCCGTGTGCCTCGCCACGTCAGTACTGGGAACCAATTATGGAAATTAATATTTAATGGAATTAATAACTTAAGGTGATTTGGGTCGAACGTGTTAAGTTCCGCAGGAGATCCAAGTCAAAACCTAAAAGAACAAATAGATTAAGTTTTGGATCAAACGTGTTAAGTTCCGCAGGCGATCCAAAATTTAATTTAAAAGAACACATGGTAGCTAGGAAAAGGTTCAGACCTTTGTACAAAATTTTTGTACAGTGGAACCTCTAGGCTTTCCGAGTAGCAACCAACAATTGGTATCAGAGCTAGGGTTTTGCCTCTGTGTATTTGGTATTAGTTTAATTATGCACATGTCATACATAATTTAGGCAGGTTAATAGTAGGATGTGCTAACTTTGTGGATGCAGGATCCAACTATTATGGCTTATAGTTATTATGTGTGTGATTGGACCCTTGGACATGTCAAGGGCATTTTATTGTGTGTGCATGATTGTATTATAAAATACAGCAGGAGCTGTATTTAGTTTTATTAGGATTTTATTTTTGATCTAGATACATGTACATTCCTTTTATGGAATATAGGATCAAAAATGTAAAATTCTATTTATGTCGCGGATCTAATCTTGCAAAGCGTGGAACCTTCTGAGAACCAGAGGCGCAGCGGAACTAGGAGCAAGATGGATGCGACAGCTAGACCCGGTAGCGGTGGCCATGTCACGCCCCCAGAAGAGTCCCTGTCCGAGAAAATTTCGGCAGCATCTCCCCTGTACGGCGGACAATCAAAATTTTCTACAAGCACTAAATACTCAGCCACAGGCGGCTGGAATAATAACAGTAATGAAAATCAATCACCACATATATATAGTAAACAACATAATAATACATTGACTCGAAAATCAACCCTACTCAACTACACTCGTAAAGCCCAAATCCGATTTTTTCTTACCTCTTCAGGCATGTAGTAGAGTAAATCCAAATCATACGAAAAGTTCATCCAACGGAAAGATTCCATACAATATCCATATGTAAGTCCAAAACAAAACTAAAATAAAGTCCGATAGCGAAAAGCTAAAATGAAACAACTCAAAAACCAGAGGGAGTAGCACTACGTGCAGTGGGGACTAGCCACTCCCGACAACATCAACCCGAAAATAACAACAATGGAGGCGGGGTGAGTCCAACACTCAGCAAACTGATATGCAAAGTAAAGAAATAACACCTAACACTAATCATGCGTACATCCTGATATAAGAAAGATATAAATATGCATCCAAGTAAACAGAGAATCTCAGACTAACAGTCCCGAGTATAAGGTCAAACAGTCCGAGGGATAAGGAAATCAGATGCATGTCAAACATAGGTATCCAAACAATATGCAGCATATAAATGAACACAAACACAAGCAATAAATGCATCATGCATATGATGCCAATGATGCGGCCTGGCGCCAGCGATCATCTCACACACATAGTGAGGCCGAGTGGGTAGGGTTGTGACAACCGTGCACTCTGTCGTCACTACTCCCGATGAGTGACCGAGTGGACGGGATGCCGGAGTACACCTATCCTCCTACCCCAAATCATAGATGGGGGCGCAATGCTCTCACACGATCAAGGGGAGGAATCCTGCCGGATAACACGTTGTGTCACACTACCCATGAGCGGACCAATGGAGCACCGACAGCCTGATAAGAATCACTAACCCATGAGTGGTGGTGTGTGCGGATCCATGTAGCGATGTGCTCAACAATAATGGAGCGGACTATCGCACAGCATGCAATCATGCAAATGATGCATGGCAATAACCATATAAACATCCTGACCTAATCCATATATATAGAAAAGTGCACCCTAGGTCAACGAATCATATCGAATCGAAGGTACACAGAAGGTATAAAACCTAGGTCCTGAACATGGTCAAGCATGGCATATCACTACCCCTATAAGCATATATAAACAGGTAAAATATACCTGAGATGCAAAACCAATCAATCAATCAAGCATGTAAGATTTGGGTAGTGATTAACCGAAAACAGATAAGAAACACAATTAATGCAGCATGTTAATTTAATTACTAAGCATATCAAATGACATAAGTCAAAAGTACCCGCCTCCAATCGAAAAGGATAGTATCCAAAATAGATCCCCCGTCAAGACACCGTCTCGAATCAATATCCTGTAATAAATCGTACAGTTTGGCTAAGTTTAATTATAACTAAAATAGCTAAACCAAACTATTTTCTTCAGGAACCCCAATTGAATTTAACTAAAAATCAATTAGGATTAGTTCCATTAACCCTAACCATTCTACTATTCGATTTCATTAAAACCTACACATGAATCCAACTCTCTACTTCTTACCTCAATTCTTCTTCAGCCGTTCTGTAATGGCAACAGAACCAATCAGTAATGAGATGACTGGAATTGAGGAAACCCCAATCTGCAAACCCGGTCAGAACCAATCAACAACAGCACTGATGTTTCAAACCACAATAGAAACCCTAGGGAGGAAAAGGGAGAACCTTGGGTCAGCAATGAAAACCAGAGCACAATGAACAACAAATCAGAATGGTAGCACCGAGGAGAGGGGTGTCGCGGCTGAGGCTAGGGCACCGACGAAGGCAACGCTGAGTGAGTCTAGGGCTCGGGTGCCAGCACAGAGAAACGGCCGATGATGGCTCTCACAGCGTCGGCATCGGGCAGAGGAGAGGGGCACGAAGCAAGGAGTCGGCTAGGAAAAATCTCGATGGCTGGCAACCGGAGATCGGCAAAGACCCATCTAGGGCTTGCTTCTTCCGTGCAGAGGGCGACTCCGAGAAAGAGAGACAAAGCCGGCGGTGGTGCTCGGGTGGAGAAGGCGCAGAGAGGAGAGGGGTTCGGCTCTTAATCAAACGCCGGCGAGGAAGAAACTGCCGGGCCGACGGTTAGGGCCGGCGTCGGGCGCGAGAGAAGAAGAGAAACGCGGTGAGGGCTGCGGGTTTTGGCGAGGAAGAGAAATAAGGAAATAGAATTAAAAGAAAAGGAATTTAAAAAGAAAAGTAAAAATCAACTTTTCCTCACTTAAATGGGGTAACCCAAACAGACTTTTCTGGGCCCCGTTTTTATCCCCGTTAACTCGTCCGTACGAGCTCCGAAAAATTCCCGAAAAATTTCCAAAAATTCATTTCCATATTATATTCGCTATTTCCGGTATTTTACATTCTCCCCCACTTATAAAAATTTGGTCCCCAAATTTCGTTATCTACCATCAGCAAGTACTAACAACAGATAACAATAATAAATGCTGAACGGTAAATAAATCACATACCTCAAGTGAAAAGATGGGGATATCTAGCTTGGATAGTGTCCTCGAGCTCCCAAGTAGCCTCCTCGTCCGACGATGATCGCCATCCGACTTTAACGGATGGTCTTGTTCCAACCGACGCTCCTCGAGAACTGCATCGAACCTCCTCATAGGTAATGTCAGTGAATCGAACCGAATATCACCAAGACATGCGTCGGTCAGTGCACGTATCTCCTCAAGATAGATACGTGGAATACATCGTGGACGCCTGACAGGGACGGTGGTCGGTAAGCTACCGCTCGATCCTCTCCAAGATCTCGAAAGGACCAATATACCGCGGAGCTAGCTTACCTCGAGGCCAAATCTCTTCACCCTTTCGTGGGTGAAACTCGAAATACATGGTCACCAACAGAGAACTCTAATGGTCTCATCCGATCAAGATAACTCTTCCGCGATCTCGCCTCGACATCCTCCGTCCCGATAGTACGGACCAACTCGCATCTCGCTGAACTCTATGAGGTCCCAACAACTGGCCTCCAACCTCATCCCAAAGGACGGTGTCCGACAAGGTCTACCATACAACGCCTCAAACGGTGCCATCCGGATAGCCGAATGGAAGCTGTTGTTGTAGGCAAACTCAACCAACGGCAGATGGTCCTCCCAATCGCCTCGAAATCCATAACACATGACCTCAAGGTCCTCTAAAGTCTGAATGGTCCGCCTGACTCCTATCCGTCGTGGATGGAAAGTCAGATCAAACGGAGCAGTGCCCAAGGCCCGCTGCAGACTCAAAACGAGACGTGAACCGTGGATCTCTATCCAAATGATACTCAATGGAACACCATGTAGTCTCGATAATCTCTGCAATACAGATCCGCCAATCGATCCAGTGGAATCACCGAATTGCTAGAGGCGCTGATTTGGTTAATCGATCAACGATTACCCAAATCGCGTCATGGCCGCCGTGTCCTCGGCAACCCTACCACAAAGTCCATGGTAATGTGATCCCACTTCCACTCGTGAATAGGAATCCGCTGAAGTAATCCCGCAGTCTCTGTGTTCACCTTCACTGACAAACAAGACATCTAGCTACGAAATCCGCGATGTCTTTCTTCATACCGTTCCACCAATAGAACGCCTCAAGTCTCGATACATACGGGTTCCACTGGATGAATCGCAAATCGAGAACGGTGTGCCTCCTGAAGTCTGTAAGACCGAATGAGACCGAGGTACGCATAACCGCCTAAGAATATAATACCTCCTCGCCTCGTAAACTCACCGTCCTAAGCTATCCGATCGCTAATAAACCGCAAATGCCGATCACCTGTGCCGATCCTCGCCCGACGACGATCGAGCAAGCATGGTAACCGAATACCCGCCTATCGGTCCTCGCCTCAAGATCTAACTCAGAAACTCAATCAAGTCCGTGATCAAGTCCGGCAAGCCAAAGTCCTCCGACTTTCGAAGTGCATTCTGCAACCACATTAGCTTTCCCGTGGTAGCTAATGGTACAATCGTAGTCCTTCAGAACTCCATCCATCTCCTCCGTCGGAGATTAAGCTCCTTCTCGGTGAAAATGTATTTGAGACTCTTATGATCGGAGAATCTCAAATGTGATACCGTATAAATGATGTCGCCATAGTTTCAAAGCAAAGATGATGGCAACTAACTCCAGTGTCATGAACCGGATAGTTCTTCTCATGCTCCTTCACCGACGAGAAGCATAAGAGACTACTCGCATCGTATCAGCGCCCAAACCTCAGAGAGACGCCATGTAAAGTACAAATCCATCATCTCCGTATAAAACCAAAATTGAGCCGACACTAATCTCCGCTCACCGAAGTCGGTCTCGCAATCCGACCATATGAACTTCACGCCTTCTTGGTAAGGCGTGTCACATAGCAATACGCGAGAAGCCCTCGACAAAACGTCGGTAATATCCGCCAATCGATGGATCTCCTCAGATCGACTACCGCTTCCCAACCGGTGATGCCTCGATCTTCGAGGATCAACCAAATACCTAGAAACCACGTGTCCAAGAAAACCAATCGAGGATAACCAGAACGCACACTTGCTGAACTTCGCGTACAGCTGATGTCGTCTAAGAATCTCCAAGACTATACGAAGATGTTGTGCATGCTCCTCCTCGAATGCGAGTAGACCAATATGTCATCAATGAAAACGATAACAAACTGATCCAGATACTCCAGAAATATGCGGTTCATCAAGTCCATAAACACCGCTGGAGCATTGGTAAGCCCAAATGGCATTACCAAAACTCATAATGACCGTATCCGTACGGAAAGTTGTCTTCTGAAACTCTCACCTGATGATATCCGGATCGCAGATCAATCTTAGAATACATTGAAGTACCTGAGCTGATCAAACAAATCCTTAATCCGTGGTAATGGATATTTATTTCGATAGTCACGCCCGTAGTCAATACATAACCTCATGGTGCCGCTTTCTTCTTGACAAATAGAACTGGAGAACCCCATGGTGAAACACTAGGCCGAATGAATCCCCTAAAGCTCCGGAGTTGAACCTTCACTGTTCAACTCTTTGGTGCCATACGACGGAGCTGATGCGCTCTAATCACCACTCAATAACTCCACCGCCTTGGGAGGCAAACTCGCGCTCCGAAATACATCCGGTATTCTGGACAACAGAACATCTCGAACGCGATCGATCAACGATAACAGAAACCATGACGTGAGATAAAGAACAAGAATAAATAATCGAGATGCCGCTGCCTCGATGCCGTGAAACTCCACGAGGGTTGGTTCGAAGGTGACCACCGTCTGGCAATCAACGGTAGCATGATATATTGACAACCAATCCATGCCAAGTATGACATCAAACTCGACCATCTCTAATACTAAAAGATCTACCGTAAGTATCATGTTGCCAAAGTCTAACGGCACGATCTCCGGGTGACGTCTAAAGTATCACCCGTAGGGAGACAAATAATCGCCGCAACCTAACAAGAGGTAATCTACCAATCTCCGCATAAAGGTACGGATATAAAAGAATGCGAACTACCAATATCAATCAAAATATCAGATAATGCATAAATAGAAATTGTACCGCAAACGGATCCGCTGCCCCGAGCATCCTCTCCGTAATCGCATGAACACGACTCAGCCTCGCGGAGGAGGAGGTGGTAACATCGCCGCCGGCGTAAGCTCGCCATCGAGGCGCCAGACTATGTGCTGATAAGACCGAGGATGGTGATCGAGCTGGCCGAATCGAGTCCGACATCGCCGAGTCGGATAATAAGGTCCCGGAGCAAAACTGGGTGCTACAGATGCACGAGTACTCTGTCTAAGCATGCCAAATGCCGCGGAGGGAGTCGCCTCGCCGACAAGATTGGGCTTTCGCCTCCTCGATATGCCCGATCGACTAGACTGCCCCTCGACTGACCTCCCGGAAGTTGTGGCCGAGCCTTCACCGACAATCTCGGCCTGTGCCTTAGCAATAAAAGTAAACCGATCCCAGAGCAAGTCAGGGAGGTGATCTCGATCCACATCTCAAACAATGAGTATCACCGTAAGGTGGTTGCTTCTGAGAAAATCGGAACGCCAAGAAGACCGCCTCGATTTCGAGGCCTACGAGGCGTAAGAACTCGACCCCGCGACTACTCGAGGCCTCGTCCGCCGAGTTTGCTGGACCCGATGTCGACCCGATGCTTTCTTTTCCTATCCGGATATGCTGTCTGCCGAGCTAACTCTATCATCAAAGCTCGATTCAATGCATCGAGTAAGATGTAATCCCTAATCCGGCAAGCCGTATATGCAGATAACCATCCAATCCCTGTATAGAGTTTTGTCCTCCGCAACTAACTCTGGACAAAACTGAGCCAACCGGAGGAATTCAGATTATACTCACATCGAGCGTTATTCGCCTCGACTCATAAAATCGCTTACGAGACATCCGATAGGACAAGGAAAGAAACGGCTCAAAAGCCTCTCGAACTCGGTCCATGTGACGCTACCAATAATAGAACGAGTAACCCACCGCATTAGCTTCATCCCGAAATGGTAAGCACCACTGCTTTCTCCCACTGAGCAAGCCATAGAAGAAAGTCGCTCCCATAGTCTCTATCCATGACGAGCCATACTCGGATCGAGATCTCCGCGGAAAATAGTGAAACGAGTCTTCATCGACTCAGGCTAGAATCCTAGCTCGCAAATACAATATCGTCTGGGACTACCGCAGAATCGAGGAAACACTGGAGTCGATACTACTGTGGTACCGGAATAAACCGGAGGAGGAACTCCGGTCTGCTGTATAAACTCCGTCGGTGGTACTGCCTGGGGAACAAAAGTGGTGGCAACTGAGGTACAGTGAAAAAGGTACTGATGTGGAGCACACATCGAGGCACTGGGGTGCAGCGTATAGGATACATGAGATCCAAGTGGTGGTGGCAATACGCCTGAGGTCATACTGGAGCGGATGTCGGCACACCAATGGTACTCGATGGTACGTAAAAGTGGTAGGCGGATACCTGTGGCCAAAGTAGGTATCTCAACAGGAGCTATCGGGATTTGAGAGCCCGATGCTCCCGCGCATCCTGAGTCTGTCCCTGACTGACAGGCTCACTAACAATGGGCATCTTTGGCATATCCAGAGATCCGTGGTCCTCCCACGTGGTCGCCCAGCACCACGTCTCGCAGCAATACGAGTAGATCGTCTCATATCTGTTAAATTAAATTACGGATATCAATACCAATATAATAACCATAAAATAACAACATACCTATTTGTCGTCGGAGATGTTCCGTCACCCCATTTGACCTCAAAATTCAACGTATATATCACGGAATCCAAATAAACCAAACGGAATCCGAAACATAACCATATCGAAAATCCGATAATGCTTGACTCGCAAACCGCTAACCCAAATATCCGAATACCAACAACGGTATCCGATAAATCTCGAACACCAAAACAGATATCATAACCCGATCCGATACCAAATAAATTGGTATCAGAAATCCCAAAATCCAAAATACGAAACAAAAGATCGTAAAACCTGCTCCGATACCACTAAATTGTCACGCCCCAGTTTCGGCAGAAACTCCCCTGTACGGCGGACAATCAAAATTTTCTACAAGCACTAAATACTCAGTCACAACGGTGGAATAATAACATAATGAAAATCAATCACCACGCAGTTTATATATATATATTCACCCGTCGACACAACCACGCAAAGAATAATACTCGACTAAATCAACCCTACTCAACTACACCGTAAAGCCCAAATCCGATTTTTTTTACCTCGCAGACATGTAGTAGAGTAAATCCAAATCATACGAAAAGTTCATCCAACGGAAAGATTCCATACAATATTCATATGTAAGTCCAAAACAAAACTAAAATAAAGTCTGATAGCGAAAAGCTAAAATGAAACAACTCAAAAACCAGCAGCGGAGTAGCACTACGTGCAGTGGGGACTAGCGACTGGAACTCCCTCCTGACAGCATCAACCTAAAAATAACAACAATGGAGGCGGGGTGAGTCAACACCTAACACTAATCATGCGTACAGTCTCCTGATATAAGAAAGATATAAATGCATCCGAAGTAAACAGGAGAGAATCTGTACTAACCAGGTCCTGGGTATAAGGACAAACAGTCCGAGTGATATGGAAATCCTGTATGCATGTCAAACATAGGTATCCAAACAATATGCAGCATATAAATGCAGCAAACACAAACACAAGCAATAAATGCATCATGCATATGATGCCAATGATGCGTCCTGGTCACCCCTGACGCCAGTCGATCATCTCACACACATAGTGAGGCCGAGTGGGTAGGGCTGTGACAACCGTGCACTCTGTCGTCACTACCGAGTGAACGGGATGATGTCGGAGTACACCTATCCTCCTACCCCAAATCATAGATGGGGAGCGCAATGCACTCAACTCCGGACTCAAAGACGGGAGGAATCCTCGGATAACACGTTGTCACACTACCCATGAGCGACCAACGGTGCAACAGAGTCCCCTCCGCAACACACTCACCGAATCGACCACTAACCCATGAGTGGTGGTGTGTGCAGATCCATGTAACTGGCGATGTGCTCAACAATAATGGAGCGGACTATCGCACAGCATGCAATCATGCAAATGATGCATGGCAATAAGCATATAATCATCCTGACCTAATCCATATATATAGAAAAGTGCACCCTAGGTCAACGAATCATATCGAATTGAAGGTACACAGAAGGTATAAAACCTAGGTCCTGAACATGGTCAAGCATGGCATATCACTACCCCTATAAGCATATATAAACAGGTAAAATATACCTGAGATGCAAAACCAATCAATCAATCAAGCATGTAAGATTTGGGTAGTGATTAACCGAAAACAGATAAGAAACACAATTAATGCAGCATGTTAATTTAATTACTAAGCATATCAAATGACATAAGTCAAAAGTACCCGCCTCCAATCGAAAAGGATAGTATCCAAAACAGATCCCCCGTCAAGACACCGTCTCGAATCAATATCCTGTAATAAATCGTACAGTTTGGCTAAGTTTAATTATAACTAAAATAGCTAAACCAAACTATTTTCTTCAGGAACCACAATTGAATTTAACTAAAAATCAATTAGGATTAGTTCCATTAGCCCTAACCATTCTACTATTCGATTTCATTAAAACCTACACATGAATCCAACTCTCTACTTCTTACCTCAATTCTTCTTCAGCCGTTCTGTAATGGCAACAGAACCAATCAGTAATGAGATGACTGGAATTGAGGAAACCCCAATCTGCAAACCCGGTCAGAACCAATCAACAACAGCACTGATGTTTCAAACCACAATAGAAACCCTAGGGAGGAAAAGGGAGAACCTCGGGTCAGCAATGAAAACCAGAGCACAATGAACAACAAATCAGAATGGTAGCGCCGAGGAGAGGGGTGTCGCGGCTGAGGCTAGGGCACCGACGAAGGCAACGCTGAGTGAGTCTAGGGCTCGGGTGCCAGCACAGAGAAACGGCCGATGATGGCTCTCACAGCGTCGGCATCGGGCAGAGGAGAGGGGCACGAAGCAAGGAGTCGGCTAGGAAAAATCTCGATGGCTGGCAACCGGAGATCGGCAAAGACCCATCTAGGGCTTGCTTCTTCCGTGCAGAGGGCGACTCCGAGAAAGAGAGACAAAGCCGGCGGTGGTGCTCGGGTGGAGAAGGCGCAGAGAGGAGAGGGGTTCGGCTCTTAATCAAACACCGGCGAGGAAGAAACTGCCGGGCCGACGGTTAGGGCCGGCGTCGGGCGCGAGAGAAGAAGAGAAACGCGGTGAGGGCTGCGGGTTTTGGCGAGGAAGAGAAATAAGGAAATAGAATTAAAAGAAAAGGAATTTAAAAAGAAAAGTAAAAATCAACTTTTCCTCACTTAAATGGGGTAACCCAAACAGACTTTTCTGGGCCCCGTTTTTATCCCCGTTAACTCGTCCGTAGGAGCTCCGAAAAATTCCCGAAAAATTTCCAAAAATTCCGGAAAATTCCCTTAATCATATTCGCCTATTTCCGGTATTTTACAGGCCAAATATGGCAGCAGCTTGGGATGACAACACACGGAGGACAACTAGAGATAAAAGCCATAATAGTTGAAAATTAGATTTTCTATTTATTGCTTTTATATTGTGCTGTGTGTGCATGTTGGTTTACATATTTAGTAGGCTACCATAGTTAAAATTCCTCATTTATAAATAACTAAGTGGGAGAGGGATTTTTAAGTAAATCCCATGGTCTCCATTACTGGTTTGTAAGTGATGCAAACAAGCTTGCGCGTTGGCTCTAAGTGCCTTCCTTCATAACGGATGAGCTTGTTTGTGGATCACTAGAACAGACTTCCATTTTTGGATGACTATAGGAAGTTAATTAAGAGCGTGTGATCTTCCCCAACGGAAGGGGCATAATCTTATTAATGGACTTAGTGTCAAGTAATGGTATACACTTAGACACATCTAATAGTATCCTCCCCATCGGAGTCACTGCTATTATTTGTGTGACCAAATGAAACCAACTATTAATTTGTCATAAAACTAGGTTGACAAGATAATAAAATTAAAGGGTTAAAACCCCTCTTACAAATGATTGATTTTGTATACGTCCACACTAACGTGGCATACAAAATTAACGGTGTTTGAGATAATTTTATTTGTCATAAAGATACGTTGACAAGATAGTTAATGGGTAAAACCCTCCTTTTACAAATGTTGAATTTGTATACGTCCACACTAACGTGGCATGCAAAATTCACTGTTTGAGGTGTTGGTAAATTTAAATAATATTGTTTGAGGAATCAATGTTATTTTAAATTCAAAGAGTTTTGACCAAATATTTGATCAAAGACGGATCAACTATTAATTTTATTCGTCATAAAGTAAAGTTGACGAGATAATAAAATTAATGAATAAAATCTCCTCTTCGATTTTGTATACACAAAATTCATGGAGATTTTAAGGAGTTGATCTTGACCAAATGTTTTGTGATTCTTAGGATGTTTGTCAATCCCTAGTAGTCATACTATAGAAAAGACTTAGTAGTCCCAATTGTAATGATTGGAAATAGGACTTGGACATTAAGGTAGACCGTCTTCTTAGAACTAAGAACAATTTAGGTGTATTTAATTCATTAGTTGAAACATGTCTAGTGGTGTTATCTACCGGAACCCGGAGTGTAGATACAAGATGTCATTAATCATGTCTGCAATTCATTGCAGGGTTCCAGAAACCCGACAACTAAATGAAAGGTAAATCACCATCCACATGGGCACTACTGTAAAAGTGGTAGCTGTTGCAGTGGAGATGTTTATCCTTTGATAAGAATAAAATATGGATTTTAAGTAATTGTCTTTACGTACCAAGTTTAGAAAGAACCTGATTTCAGTTTCTAAACTATTATAGATATTATGTCTATTTTGATAACAAAGTTGTTATCAAGAAAAATAGGAAAGTTATCTATTCTGGTATGATGGTTGACAATTTATAATCCAATAAACTTCCACGATGCAACAAATGGAAATTAGTAACACATCTTCTAATTTTAAGAGAAAGCAACCTTCGGAAATGAACCAATTATATCTTTGACATCTAAAGCTAGGTTATACTTGAGTAGGATTCATTGGTAGCTGATGAACTTTTGGGTTCATTGGTAGTGGAAATCTTTCCAACCTACGAGTCTTACTTGGAAGGAAAATAACCAAGAAGCTTTTAAGTCCAAGGGGTATGGAGTCAAAGATATGTTGAAAACGGTTCATTCTGATTTGTGTGATCCTATGACTATCCAGACAAGAGGTAGTATTGAATATTTTGTCTATTTAATAGACAACTATTCAAGATACAAATAAATTTACTTAATGTACCGCAAGACTAAGTACTTTGATAAGTTCAAAGAGTACAAGGTTGATGCGGAGAAATGTTAAAGTAAAAAGTCACTATGGAAGATCGTAGTAGCAAGTACCTCTTGAGAGATTTTAGGAGTCACTTATCAGAAGTTGGATTTCAATCCCAACTAACTGCACCCTAACAGAATGGTGTAGTAGAAAGAAGGTAAAGGACTCTTATGGAATAATTAGATAGATGATGAGTTATTCAGAAAATTACCAAATTTGTTTTAAGGATAAACTCTGAAACCGAAGTGAACATAGTACCTTCCAAGTTAGAACTCTACTCATATAGAATTGCTGAATAGGTGAAAACCTATTTTGAAGCATATGATTCGGGTAATCCATCACATATGTTAAAGAGAGACAATGATAAGTTGGATAGGAGTTCACTTGTTTGTAAGTTATCCTAGATAAACAAAAGTAGGTTTATAGTCTTAAAATCGAAGGTCATTGTTAGCATCAATGACCGATTTTTAGAAAAGGACTATATAATGAACCACGTGCTCATAAGTAAATTTGTTCTTAAGGAAATAATAAAGGACATGTCTAACCTAGTACCAACTGTACAAGATGAGATACCACAAGAAACTGCAACACGTATCACAAATGATACACAATTGCATAAAGTGTCTTGTCATAGTGGGAGGGTTGTTAGGCAACCTAAATAGGTTCATGTTTTGGGAGAGTTTTTGGACTCGATCCCTGAAGGACATAAACCCGATCTCCGGACATATGATGAAGCACTCCAAGATAAATATGCAGCATCTTGGCAAAGAGTAATGAATAAAGAATTAGAATATATGTATTCTAATAAAATCTGGAAGCTTATAGAACCACCAAGTGGTGTAAAAGCCTTTGGGTGTAAATAGGTCTATAATAGGAAAAGATGGATAGACAGGAAGGTAGAAACTTTCAAAGCAAGGCTTGATGAAAAAGGAAACTTTTTCACTGGTAGCCATGCTTAAGTCTATCCGGATTCTTTTATCTATTTGGCAAGTGGATGTCAAGACAGCATTCCTTAATGGAAGTCTTGAAGAAAGCATCCATATAAAGCAACCAGAAGGGTTCATTGCAAAGGGCTAAGAGCATCTTGTGTGCAAGCTCAATCAGTCTATGGACTGAGGCAAAGCTTCAAGGTCTTGGAACATCCGGTTTATCAAAGTAATCCAGACCTATGGATTTATTTAGTAACCGGATAAGTCTTGTGTATACAAAAGGTGTGATGGAAGCGTGGTGGTATTTCTTGTACTATACGTAGATAACATTTTTGGTAGTTGGAAACAATATCAAAATATTGTCAAAAGTAAGGGTATGGTTGTCCAAACAATTAGATATAAAGGACTTGGGAGAATGTATATATTCTTGAGATCAAAGTAATAAGGGATCGCAAGAAAAGAATATTTTACTTATCCCAAGCTTCATACATCGGAAAAATCCTTGCTCGTTTTAAAGCATGCAAAACTCCAAGAAAGTTTTCTTACCTTTTCAGGATGGAGTAACTTTATCTAAAGATATGTCTCTGTAGACATTAAAGGAGATAAAGGAAATAAAGGCAGTTCTTTATGCTTCGGCTGTCGGAAGCCTAATGAATGCTATGCACGAGATAAGAAATCTGTTTTGCCAAGGGCATAGTTGGCAGATATCAAAGTAACTCTGGACAAGGACAGTGGACTGCAGTAAAGCATATATTGAAGTACCTTAGATGCACTAGAGATTATATGCTAGCTTACAAGGCAGTTAATTTGGTCCTTGTGGGTTGCATGGATTTTGACTTCCAATCGGATAGGGACAATAATAAGTCAACCTCGGGGTTTTGTGTTTACTTTAGGAGGTAAAATCATAACTATGGAAGAGTGATAAGCATAGGTGTTTTTCTGGACTCCACCATAGAAGTTTAGTATATGGCAAGCCTCTGAGGTAGCCATAAAAGCTGAATGACTCAAATATGATTTCTGGTTTGTCCAAAGATTATTACAATTTATTGTAATAATATTGGTGCAGTAGCAAACTCGAAGAAACCATAAGTCTATAAAGGCAAGTAAACAAAATAGAGCGCAAGTACCACCCAATACGAGAAATCGTATAAACGAGGAGAAGTTGTTGCTGCCTGATGACCTATAGATCTTTTCACTAAGGTCCTTAAGGCGAGAGCTTTTGATGGACATGTTGAAGGGTTGGGAATCAGATGTATGGCAGCAGATATGGCAGCTTAGTCTTTTAGTATAAGTGGGAGATTGTTAGAGTGTATACTAAAAGCCTAGCTTTTGGTATAAACATTTATCTAGAAATAAGAATCACATTGGTCAAATATCTACATTTATGATAAATGTAGTTGTTTAATTAATTTATATTGTAGATAACATGGTGTGTGGTGTCACACACAGAGGATCATGTTATCAGTACCTTATAAATTATAAACAGTAGCTCACGACCATAATGGAAAGGAACAAACCATTGGAAGGTCGTAGTGTAATTAGGTATTAGTTTATCTTAACTATATAATTACACTAGTACACTTAGAGTGTATTGAGTAGGACCATTTGAGGTCGTTTCTTTTATACTAGCTTTATAAAGAAACAAAGACCTCGGTTATTATGGAAGTGTGTACTCTTAATCCTAATATAATAACAAGCACATATATTTGATATTTATTTCTTTAATTTATCAATGGGTGAGATTTAGTTCGATAAATCAATAAGCCCGATAAGTTGGGAAATGATATCACTTATAGTGTGTGTTGTTGATTATAGAAGGAAACTGTGTCCTAGAGATACTATGTTAATAATGTCCTCAAGAGGAGCTCATAAAGATTGTCATGTTAAACCCTGCAGGTGGACTTAGTCCGACATGACGATAAGGTTGAGTGGTACTATTCTTGGACTAAGATATTAATTAAATGAGTTGTTAGTAACTCACTTAATTAGTGGACATTCGACATCTTAAATACAGGGAGACTAACACACTCTAATAAGAAGGAGCCCAAAAATGTAATTTGGGATTGGTGCGGTAGTTCAATAATAATTCTCTAGTGGAATGAATTATTATTGATAAAATTAAGTTGTGTGTTCGGGGCGAACACGGGATGGTTAATTTTATCGGGAGACCAAAACAAATTTCTCCTCTCGGTCCCTATCGTAGCCTCTTATTTATAGAGTACTATACCCACCTATACCCACCTTCATACCCATGGTGTAGGGGTCTACCAAGCTAGCTTGTTGATCAAGCTAGGGCCGACCAAACCATTGGTTCATGGGTGGTCAGCCCTAGCTTGAACCCAAGCTTAGGTGGCCGGCCCTATTTAATTAAAAAATAATTTTAATTTTAAAATTTTCTTATGTGAAAGATATAATTTATTGGAGAGATTAAAAATTAAAATATCTCTTTTATAAGGTTCTACAAAAGATTAAAGAAAGAGATTAAATCTCTTTCCTTATTTATAGATTGGAAAGATATTTTATTTTTCTTCTTTATAAATTATTCACATGTTGAAAAATTAAAATTATAGAAATTTCTTTTTATAAACCAATCATAAAAGGGATAAAAATTATTGGAGAAATTTTTTATAAAATTTCTGGAGACAAATTAGGAAGTTTTAATTAATTAAAACTCTCCTTGTTTTGTTTTTTAAAGTGGCCGGCCATTGTGTTTAAAAGAAGAAAATTGTTTTAATTAAAATAATTTTTCTTTACATGGCAAAAGAATTAAGGAAATTTTGTAATTAAATTTCCTAATTTGCCTAGGCCAAGGAATATAAAAGAAGAGGTGAGGGTGCCTTCATGGGAACAACCTCTATTATTTTTCCTCCCTCTTTTCCTTGATGTGGTGGCCGGCCCTTCCCTTTCTCTCTTCTCCTCTTGTTGGCCGAAACCTATCTTCTTGGTGGAGCTTTTGTTTGTGGCCAGATCAAGGAAGGAGAAGAAGGAGAGAAAGCAAGTCTCGTCTCTAGCATCCCTTGGAGCATTGGTGGTGGCCGAAATTCTTCATCCTTGAAGAAAATTATTGTGGCCGGCCATCCTCTTCCTTTCTTCCTCTTTTGTGGTGGCTGAAACTTATCTCTTGCTTGGAGTTCTTGTGGTGGCCGGATACTACTTGGAGAAGAAGAAGGAGAGAAAGCTTGTATCCCTTGGAGCTTGGTTGGTGTTTTGTTCTTCGTCCTTGGTGAAGCTTCTTTGTGTTGGCCGAACCTAGCTAGGAGAAGAAGAAGGTGCTTGGTGGTTTCTCATCTCGGAAGATCGTTGCCCACACAACGTCCGAGGTTAGAAGAGGAATACGGTAGAAGATCAAGAGGTTTTTCTACAAGGTATAACTAGTAATTTTTCTTTCCGCATCATACTAGTTATTTATGGAAATAATACCAAATACAAGAGGCTTACGATTCTAGAATTTCGAATATGTTTTTCGATGTTGTGTTCTTTTGTTTTTTCTTTTCCTTGTGATTTGATTGTTCTTTTTGGTTAACCTAAAGTTATTTTAGGAAATTAAATATTAGATTTCTATAAAAGGTTTTGTCTAGTCGATGGTGGTTGCTCCCATATCCAAGAAGGCCGTGTGCCTCGCCACGTCAGTACTGGGAACCAATTATGGAAATTAATATTTAATGGAATTAATAACTTAAGGTGATTTGGGTCGAACGTGTTAAGTTCCGCAGGAGATCCAAGTCAAAACCTAAAAGAACAAATAGATTAAGTTTTGGATCAAACGTGTTAAGTTCCGCAGGCGATCCAAAATTTAATTTAAAAGAACACATGGTAGCTAGGAAAAGGTTCAGACCTTTGTACAAAATTTTTGTACAGTGGAACCTCTAGGCTTTCCGAGTAGCAACCAACACAAGGCTTCTTCATTTGGTCAAGTTTGACTTGACCAAATGCCACCTCATGGGAGTTACCAAGAGTGGTGACTCTTGATATTCCATGGGAGTTACAAGCCAAAAATGTGGCCGGCCACTTTTATTCATGAAAAGGAGTTTCATTTTTCATGGGTAACTCCATCTTCTTCTTCCTTGGTTCTCTTCTCTCCCTCTCCTCCTCCACTACTGATCTCTAAGGTTGCTAGCACATCCTTAGAGGTTTTTCTCCATCTCTTGCTTGTGTGGATACACATAGAGAAGTGTCTACTTTGACACTTTCGAAATCCGGCGAACCGAGGACGAGCGGGATTGCGAAGGGCTTCGCATCAAGGGTATATTCTTTCTTCATGTAGATCTAGGAGTAGATCTAAGTTGTAAACTCGTATTCATAAATTTTGTTCTATATTCTTCGCACGAGATCCATTGGCTAGGGTGATCGGGGTTTCCGCGACGCGAAAAAGCGATTTTCGCGGCTCGAAAAACCCAACAATGGTATCAGAGCCACGTGCGAAGCGAGTACGGGTTTAGATTCATATTTTTATGAAAAATATACATCTGTAAACTTTCTGTAAATTCATGTTTTTATAGTTTTAATGGGTAATTTTCTCGTAGAAGCGAAGCACAAGTGTTTTGGCACTTGTAGGCTTCGACTACCGAGAAGTTTTTCCAAAAACGGTAATGTTTCGACCCAAAATCTTTTGGGACAGCGGGCTAAGGCGCTCTTGGATCGCTTAGGATCAACTCGCGATGGTTAGATCGTGGGTAGGGGTACTACCCCTAACCCCGCAAGGGGATTTGCTCCGCGATTGCGCCCGAAATCGCTAATCGGGACCGCCGGGAAAAATTTAATCATAAAATCTGTAAAATTATGAAAAATTACAGAAAATTATGAAAAATAAATAATTTTGAATTATATATTATTTTTGTGATAGTCATGGCCCAAAGACCCAATTCGATTGGACAATTGTGTTGTAATTCATAATACGACCTGCGTGCCATTATGTGATGTGCGTGCTTGTATTTTATTTTCGCGACCTGCGCGTCGTGCCTTTCTCTTATATTCTGGTTGTAAATTAGATTTAGACTCAAATGTAACTCGAGTTTCAAAATTATAATGTAATTTTGAAGCGGTGGAAGGTCCACACAAGACGGAGTTACGAGGAGGGCGCGAGCAACACAAGGTGGTCAAAGGAAGAAGCTTGAGAAGCTGTTGACCCTAGGTTGACCATCCGATCTTCTCATTGGCTTGAGAAAATCGTAGTAGGGCCATGACTAAATCACAAATTAATTTAATTAATTGCTTTTGTGTGTATATGATGCATGCTAGTTAATTAAGTAATTAATTAGTGCCTAACGATTAGATTAGATCTAAGTCGTGCACATGATGCACCCCACGATTAGATTAGATCTAAATCAAGTATTTGATACGAATCATCATTTAGATTAGATCTAAGTCACGTCAACTCTAATGCCTACCGTGTCGTGATACCTACTACTACCTCGATCGCATGTAGTTGTTGAATCTGCCAAAGCAGAGCAACACATACTATCTTGGTAGGGTACGGAGGGACAATCTTGGTCCCGCCTATCAACGCATGGGTGAGTACAACTCAATTAGATTGAGTATTCCTAGTTAACTCGGTTGGATCGAGTATAACTATAGGCATTCTTCCAACGGTTGGAAAGTTAGGTCAAAATCACATATATATTAACTCTCGGGCGTATTAGCCAAAGCTAACTCGAGTTTTAATATAAATGCGGATTTTGATTCTATAAACAAGAGTTGCATAGAGATATAATTGGTAATCGTTACCTACCGATCATACTAAGTCTTGGGCGTATTAGCCAAAGCTAACTCAAGGGTTAGTATGATGTGGATCTTGTCCCACATGAATTATAGAATTCAGTGGGAGCATCATTTAGTTAAAGGCCTAATTAAATGATTAAGAATATGATATTTATTTATGCATTTATTTCTGTTGTAGAATTGCCATGACGTCGAACACGAACATCTTCTCTCTGCGTTCTGTCCTTAAGAAGGACAAGCTCAACGGAGCAAATTTCCTGGACTGGTACAGGAATCAGAGAATAGTTCTCACTCAGGAACGTAAACTGTACGTTCTGGAGCAGCCCATTCCGGAGGCTCCTCCTGCCACTGCCACGCGAACAGACCATGATGCTTACAAGAAGCATCAAGATGATGCATTAGATGTGTCCTGTCTTATGCTCACGACCATGAACTCTGACCTTCAGAAGCAACATGAGTTGATGGGCGCTTACGATATGGTTGAACATCTTTGTCACCTATATCAAGGACAAGCAAGGCACTGGAAGAGGAACTCCAAAGAATACCTGGAAGATCTTAAGAAGAAGAGAAATAAGATTTCTACTTCAGGTATACATGTTATAGAAGTCAACCTCTCTATTTCATCATCGTGGGTATTAGATACCAGATGTGCTTCGCACATTTGTACTAATGTACAAGCGCTGAGAAATAGCAGGGCATTGACAAAGGGCGAGGTGGACCTACGAGTAGGCAATGGAGCACGGGTTACTGCTGTTGCTGTAGGGACTTACTTTCGATCTCTTCCCTCTGGGCTTGTACTAGAGTTAGTTGATTGTTGTTATGTGCCTGCATTAACTAAGAACATTATATCAGTTTCTTGTTTGGACAAGAAAGGTTTCTTGTTTACAATAAAGAACAAATGTTGTTCCGTCTTTTTAATCGATATGTTCTATTATAGTGCACCTCTGATAAACGGACTCTATATTCTAGACCTTGAGAGCCCTATCTATAACATAAATACCAAGTGGTTCAAGTCAAATGACATGAACCAAACCTACCTCTGGCACTGTCGCTTAGGTCATATAAATGACAAGCGCTTATCCCAGCTCCATAAGGATGGTATGCTAGACTCATTTGATTTTGAATCATATGAGGTATGCGAGTCATGCCTACGAGGCAAGATGACCAAGACTCCCTTTAGTGGACACAACGAGAGAGCGACTGATTTGTTAGGACTCATACATAGTGATGTATGTGGCCCTTTCAATGTCGCTGCTAGAGACGGTTATAGGTACTTCATCACATTTACTGATGACTTCAGTAGAT
The DNA here is from genome assembly GCF_018446385.1 of Zingiber officinale. NCBI lineage: Eukaryota > Viridiplantae > Streptophyta > Magnoliopsida > Zingiberales > Zingiberaceae > Zingiber > Zingiber officinale. The sequence goes on along the minus strand of NC_056007.1, from coordinate 46,922,700 downwards.
ATGGTTATGTGTACTTGATGACATATAGTGAACCTTTGAAAAGTTCAAAGAATTCAAGAAAGAAGTAACCAGCTTGGTAAGAGTATTAAGATACTTGATCCGATCGAGGTGGAGAATACCTTAGCCATGAGTTTCGTGACTATCTAGCGGTGTGGGATCCTATCCCAACTCACTCCTCCTGGAACACCAGTGGAATGGTGTATCCAAAGGAGGAATCGTACTTATTAGATATGGTGCGATCTATGATGAGTCACATGATCTTCCGACATACCTTTGGGGCTATGCTCTAGACACGGCAGCTTTTATACTCAACCGAGTTCCATCCAAGGCCGTGATAAAGACACCATATAGGATATGGACTGGGAGAGATGCCCAGGTGTCTTTCATGAGGATTTGGGGTTGTGAGGCTTACGTTCGACGTCAAGTCTCAGACAAGTTAGGACCTAAATCCAACAAGTGCTAGTTTATTGGATATCCCAAGGAAACTAAGGGATATTACTTCTACATTCCCAGTCAGCACAAGGAAGTTGTGGCAAAGACTGGGGTCTTTCTAGAAATGGACTTTGTTTCTAGAAAGACTAGTGGGAGCACGTTCGATCTTGAAGAAGTTCAAGTTGCGAACAATAGCACTGATGCCTCGATAGAAGTCGAACTCGAACCACAAAGTGTTGTTGATGATGTTGTTCCACAAGGAGTTGAGGAACAACAACCAGTTCAAGTAGACATACCTCTTCGCAGGTCTGATAGGGTACATCGTTAGCCTGAGAGATACTCATTTCTCTTGTCTGACCATGATAACGTTATGCTCATAGAGGATGAGCCTACCACCTATCAGCAAGCTGTGATGAGACCAGATTCCGAGAAATGGCTAGAGGTCATGAGATCCGAAATGGAATCCATGTACACCAACCAAGTATGGACTTTGGTTGATCCACCTGAAGGGGTAAAACCCATTGGGTGTAAGTGGGTCTTTAAGAGAAAGACTGACATGGATGGACTTATCTATAAGGGTTGCTTGGTAGCTAAAGGTTTCAAGCAGATTCATGGTATTGACTATGATGAAACTTTTTCTCCAGTAGCGATGTTTAAGTCCATTCGGATCATGCTTGCTATTGCAGCCTACCATGACTATGAGATATGGCAGATGGATGTCAAAACCGCGTTTCTGAATGGAAACCTACTCGAGGATGTGTACATGACACAACCTGAGGGTTTTGTAGATCCACAGCATACTAGCAGAGTATGCAAGCTGCATAGGTCCATATATGGACTAAAGCAAGCTTCTCAGAGCTGGAATCTTCGATTCGATGATGCAATCAAATAGTTTGGTTTCATCAAGAACGAAGATGAGCCTTGTGTCTACAAGAAGGTTGTAGAGAACATAGTTGTCTTCCTCATATTGTATGTGGATGACATACTGCTCATTGGGAAAGACATCCCTTTGCTACAGTCTGTCAAGACTTGGCTAGGGACATGTTTCTCGATGAAGGACTTAGGTGAAGCATCCCACATTCTAGGGATACAGATCTATAGAGATAGATCTAAGAGATTGCTTGGCCTAAGTCAGAGTACATACATTGATAAGGTACTCCTTCGGTTTGCCATGCAGAACTCCAAGAAGGGATTTCTGCCGATGTCACATGGCATGAGTCTTTCGAAGACTCAAGGTCCCTCTTCTATAGAGGAGAGAGACCGCATGGATCAGATCCCTTATGCCTCAGCCATAGGATCGATCATGTACGCCATGCTATGTACTCGACCTGATGTCTCGTATGCTTTAAGCATGACGAGCAGATACCAGTCAGATCCAGGTGAAAGTCACTGGATAGCGGTCAAGAATATTCTTAAGTGCTTAAGAAGGACTAAAGAATATTTCTTGATATATGGAGGCGATGATGAGCTAGCCGTAAAGGGTTACAGTGATGCTAGCTTCCAGACTGACCAGGATGACTATAGATCGCAGTCAGGGTTCGTATTTTGCATTAATGGTGGTGCTGTCAGCTGGAAGAGTTCGAAGCAGGATACAGTAGCTGATTCTACAGGTCGAGTACATTGCTGCATCAGAGGCAGCAAAGGAGGCAGTTTGGATCCGCAAGTTCATCACTGAACTTGGGGTGGTTCCTAGCATTGCTGACCCCATTGAGCTCTATTGTGACAACAATGGAGCTATAGCACAGGCGAAGGAACCTCGCTCACACCAGCGGACCAAACACATACTACGGCGCTTCCATTTCATTCGAAAGATTATCGAGAGAGGAGATGTGAAGATTTGCAGAGTACCCACAGAGGCTAACATCGCAGATCCCTTGACCAAGGCTTTGGCACAGAGGAAGCATGATGGTCACACTAGGTCATTGGGGCTTAGAGCCTACACTGATTGGCACTAGTGCTAGTGGGAGATTGTTAGCTAGAGCCCTAGAGACAATCATTTGATGATTGTATTTTGGACTTGTTGTATCATATTCTATATAAATAAAGGCATTTGGTTTTTGGTTATTATACTTACTTGTATTGGTGCCAAATAAACTAAGTATAAATGAAAAGAACTTGATCATAAAATAGCAATTATGCTAATTCCAATCGACTCTGAAAAACAGAAAACACCACGAAAGAAATACGTGATTGGTGGTTGCACCAGATCAACGCTACCCCGCTCTGATACCAATTATTGGATTGAGATGCGCTAATGGGGGGGGGGGGTCAATAGCACTCATGGCTTTCACTTTCAATTTCGTAATCGGAAAACATTCGAGTAGATGCAGCAGAAATAGAAAAAGAACGACACACGAACACAAGCTGCTTACTTTGTTCGGAGCCTGTGGCGACTCCTACTCCAAGGCCCACGCTCGTTGAGCGTTTTCGTCGTGCAACACTTATAATCTCGTGAAAATGTTACAACTGTAAGTACAATTGAAAACAACTTAGATTTACCAACGATAATAGAAAAATTGAAGATTTGGAGCTTCGGGTCGTCGGTGTCAAGTCGCAGCTTTATCAGAACGTTTCTAGAGCAGCTTGTTGAACAAGAGTAACTTGAGAATTGATTAATTAACTTGCTGCTCGAGAGCTCCTTTTATGCACTGCGGGAGGCGCCTCCAACACTATCCAAGGTGCCTCCAACAAGCCGAATCAGCCGCGTGGATCAGAACAGACCTGGTCGCAACTCATCCACTTGAAGGCACCTTCAAGCCAATCCAAGGCTCCTCCAATCTCTGGTCCAAGGTGCCTCTAGCTCCATCCGAGGCGCCTCCAGTGCTGCTTCATGGCCAGCTCATGTTCTACACCCGAGGCGCCTCCAAGCTCTATGGGCGCCTCGGACACTGTTCATTCGAGGCTTAGCTTATTCCTTTTGTACCTGCAAGACATGTTAGTCCCAAAACAACAACATACCCTGCAAGATAATGTTAGCACATAAATAACAGTATGAATATAGAGTGTGACAGTCATCGGACTGTCCGGGTCTGACTTCGGATCTCCGATCGAAAACCCTAGGTCGACCCGACGCCTACTGTTCCATCTGTGGGGAACGCGTCCTCACCTACTCCCCTCAAGAGAGATTACCTGGTGCCAGTCCGATCCTCCTGACCGACTGGACTTTCTGCCAAGGGTTACCACCACCTTGGACTTAGGGTTACCGCCCCCTAGGGTTTTTCTCCACCTAGGTTTACCACCCCCTTGGACCTAAGGTTGCCGCCCCTTAGGGTTTTCCTCCACCTAGGGTTACCACCCCCTAGGACCTAAGGTTGCCGCCCCTTAGGGCTTTCCTTCACCTAGGGTTACCGCCCCCTAGGACCTAAGGTTACCACCCCTTAGGATTTTCACCTGCCTAACCGCAGTTAGGACCTAAGGGTACCACCCCTTAGGATTTTCACCTGCCTAACCGCAGTTAGGACTTTCCTGAAACACTTATTCAAGTACGTTAGACAACAATTAATCTTAACTTTGAACCCTTTGCCATTATCAAAACTCGGGTTCGATCATCGGATGCTTCCTACACCAACATTAGGTTGAAATTTTTTAATCTTGTGGTGAAAGTTTTTAATAATCCTTTGAGTTTATTAATTTCACCTTTTGAAATTATAATTTTCTCCTCAAGTTTTACAGCTTGATTTGGATTTCCATTTTTAATTTGTTTCTTGAGGTGTTGATTTTCCTCAAGAACTATTTTAGTTTGTTTTTCAGATCTAATTAATTTTTTATTCAGATAGGAAATTATTTTAAAAATTTAGCAGTTAAGATATACGATACCTCGTTCGAACCTTCGAAAATGAGTGTAGCCTTGTAGCTTGATTCATCTTCGGACTTGTCGTCTTGCTCCGCCTCATTTTCTGATTCCGGTATGGATGTTATCAGCATGAGGTAGTTGTGATGCTTTGATTCATCATAGTTCGATTCTTCGAAAGATGACTCGTCCCAGGTCGCTTTGAGTGCCTTCTTTTTGTTGGTGTAGTGGGACCTGACAAGAGGGGGTGAATTGCTTGTAAAATTAAAATAACCTTTCTCGATCTTTGAACTTAATTAGTAGCAAAATTAAATCTAACAATAATAAAACTAAACTAAACAACATAAATGGAAGATTAAGAGGCCAGAATTTAACTTGGTTATAACCTAAGTGGTTATTAATCCAAGGCAATGAAAGACACTAAAAGATCTCCTTTGTTGCAAGTGGAGAAGCCTCTTACAATCATTGAAAAGATCAAAAAAAAAATGCTAGGAAAGTGTTACAAGAGTTGTAATTCAAGTTCTTGATTCTTTTCTAGCTCCAAAGGTCTTTTTATAGCCCCAAGAAAACTCTATCCGAGGCTGGAAGGCGCCTCCAAGATGGTCTAAGGCTCCTTCCAACAGATAAGTCTTATTCGTCGAAGATAAAATCTTATCTCCGCTAACGGTCACCAGAAGACACCTTCTATGGGCTGGAAAGAGTTATCACACTGTTCATCGAAGGTTCCTTCCAAGCCTTTAAAGTCACCTTTCAAGCCTTTGAAGGTGCCTTCGGTACTGTTCATCCAAAAATGGTTAACTTCTCTTGTTAACCATTTTTCGTTCGCTTACTTAGGTGATGCTCTGGCCGTCCAGAATTGAGCTCACCCAAACCCAACTCTGGCCTTCTCCTTGAACAACCTTCCTCCCCAGCTTCTCGTCCCTCAGACCATCGGGTAGCTCCTTCTTTTCCGCCGGTGTACTCTTCCGCAACACCTCGTTCTTCATATGTACCGAGCCTGTTGACTCCCTTCCCATGTCATCCTTCTCTCTAGCTACATCTTCTGCTCGACTTCATGTGTTTATAAGTACATGCACACTTAGACATAAGGATCAAATACACACAAGACTTAACTAAATTTGGTTGACTACATCAAAACTATTCTAGGGTACTTACAAGCTCCTCCTTTTTTATGTATATCAACCCAAGTTCAAGTTTGGAATAAAAAATACAATAACATAACTAAAGTATATAATAAGTTGCAATTCTATGAATTAACCAAGTTTGCAAAAAAATAACAAAGTTTGCAAAAAATAATCCTAACTTGTACCTATTTCTCCCCCTTTGATCACATAAAAAAAGGAAAAAAAACAATAAATAGTTAAACAATTTTTTTTAAAAAAATCTAGGGGTACATTATAAATATTACTAGTAGGCAAATATTTTTTAGAAATAATTTTTAAAAATATTTTATTTTTACTAATTAATCTTCTATTAGACAAAAATTAATTTAAAATATACTTTTTGGTTTCAAAAAATTGTGAATTTTTTTTCAAAATTAAGAAGAATAAGTAGACCAGTAGAAAAAATTTCTTAGAAAAATATTATTTAGTCTAATAGAAATGATTTATTTTAGTAAAACAACTAATTTCCAAAAATAAATGTTTAAAAAAAAATTAACTCTAAAAATTCTACTAATTTTCTTTGATATGAAAAATACTTTGTTTAACAGCAGAAAAATAAAATTTTCCAAATGTCTATTTTCTTGAATTTTTAATATTAAAACTTTTCTTAATAATTAGTGATAATTCAGATAATATATAAAAATTTCAAAAAAAAATTTATAAAAATTCAAAATATCATATTCTTTCACAAAAAATAAAAGTTTTCAAAAATAAGGTTGCGTAATTTTAAATTTCAAAATATGATTTCCTATGATAATTTTATAGAAAATAACTCAAAAAAATAAATTTTAAAAAAATTAATAGAAATACTTGTTGTTCTATAAATGTAAAAATTTTGAATTAGAAATTAAAAAAAAATACTTGAAAATTTTTTTCTAATTAAAATAATTTCAATCATAATAAATCAGAAACTTGAAAATTTAATCTAAAAAAGATTTTGGAACCCAAAATAAGTTCCTACTTACTAGATTTACTAAAAATTTTAGAGGTACATAAATTCTAGAGATTTTCCTAATCTATCCTTGGTGATTCCTATTGTACCAGTTATTTTTACCATAATCTCTAAATTTTAATTTTTTTAAAATCATTTGAACATGCATGATCATTTTTAAATTTTTCTATTTATAATTTTAATTTTTAATTTCCTATTTTTAAATTATCAAATATATATAATTGACATGAATTTGCCAAGTTTAATTTTAATGTAGCATTGTCTTTTTCTAATTGTACTATATTTTTAGATAGTATTTTGATAAATTCAAAATATTGCTTGGAAGATAGTGCACGTACCTCACTTACCTCGTATTCTCATGCTCCTCTTTCATCGCAGCTTTCTTCTGAGGATCCTCCCCCTTAATAGATGCTTATCTCTGAGCTGCTTTCATCTTCTCCTTGGTAGTCCGCCAAGAGCGTTAGTCCGACGTATTCTTTAATTTCTGACTCTGAGATGACTCGTCTCATGTAGCTTTTAAGTTTTTGTGCGTCAATTTGGTTGGCTCTTTCTTCTTCTCCTTCATCTTTGGTTTTGGGCAATCATCCTTGATGTGCCCTTCTTCGTTGCAGTTATAGCATCGGACCTTCCTTTTGTTCCAAAAGTGCTTTTTATCTACGTCTTAAATTTATTAGATTTAATAAACTTATTAAATTTTCTTACCAATAATGCCGCTTCATCTTCATTGATGGATACTTTGGAGTCTTGATCATCTGTTCTTGCGTTCAGGGTAATGTTTTGACTGGGCTCCTTTTTTAATTCTTCCCATCTAGATTCATGAAGTTCTAAAGTAGAAAATAAACTCTCTAAAGTACTTACCTCTAGATCTTTTGAAATATAATAAGAATCTACTATAGATGTCCAGCCTTGTGTCCTAGGGAAAGCATTTAAGGTATACCTTAAAGTATCTCAGTTTGTCACCTGTTCCCTGAGATTCATAAGTCCTATTATGAACTCCTTCAGCTTAGCGTGCAGTTGTTCTACTGACTCCCCTTCTTTCATCATGAGGTTGGTCAGTTGGTTCCAAAGTAGATCTCATTTTATGAGCTTGGCTTCGGACAGACCTTTGTGTAGCGCTAGGAACGTCTCCCAAAGTTCCTTTGCTGAGTTGTAGGTATCAATTATACTAACTTCTTATGAAGGTAGCACACTCAGTAGATGGAATTCGGCTCATACATTTGCTATGAAATCTACTTGCACCTTCTTGGTCCATTAGTATTCATTTTTTTACCTCCTTGTGGGTCCTTGGGAGCTATAAAGTCATATTTAATTATTAAAAGCAATTTAAAGTCTGTTTTAGAAAATACTTTCATACGTTTCTTCCATGTCACGAATTCTCCCTTGAACTTCGGTAGGTAGATGCTCAATCCAACCATCATCTCGATGCTTCAGTCAGCGGTTAGTCCTTTTGAGGTGTTCTGGCTCTGATATTAATTGTTGGTGCAGGCCAAGCAAAAATGGGTGAATTGCCTATAAAATTAAAATAACCTTTCTCAATATTTGGACTTGATTAGTAGCATAATTAAATCTGACAATAATAAAACTAAACTAAACAACTTAAAAGGAAGATTAAGAGGCTAGAATTTTCTTGGTTACAACCTAGGTGGTTATTAATCCAAGGCAGTGAAAGGCACAAAAAGATCTCCTATGTTGCAGATAGAGAAGCCTCTTATAATCATTGAAAAGCTCAAATAAATGCTAGAAAAGTGTTACAAGAGTTGTAGTTCAAGTTCTTGATTATTTCCTAGCTCCAAGTATCTTTTTATAGCCCATGGAAAACTCGATCTGAGGCTAGAAGGTGCCTCCATGATGGTCCAAGGTGATTTCTATCAGATAAGTCTTATCCATCATAGATAAAACCTTATCTCTACTAATGGTCACTGGAAGGTGCCTTCGCATTGTTCATTGAAGGCGCTTTCTAAGCCTTTGAAGGCTCCTTCGATATTGTTCATCCAAAAATGCTTTAACTTCTCTCTTGTTAACCATTTTTCTCTCCGCTGGCTTGGGTGATGGTCCGGTCATCCGAAATTAAGCTCACCTAAGCCCAACTTCGGCCTTCTCCTCAAGCCTTCTTCCCTAGCTTCTCCTCCCTCGGACAGCCGCGGGCATCCTTCTCTTCCGTTGGTGTTCTCGTCCACTGATGTACTCTTCCACTGCACCTAATCCTTCAGAATGTACTGAGCTCATTGTCTCCCTTCCCATGCCATCTTTCTCGCTAGCTGCGTCTTCCACTCGACTTCTTATGTCCCTAATTTTCTACACACTTAGACACAAGGATCAAATACACACAGGACCTAACTGAATTTGGTTGACCATATCAAAACAATCCCGGGGTACTTACACTTTCTTTTGGTTGTCTTGGATTTGTTCTCTTTCATTTTTGGACACTCATGCTTGTAGTGTCATTTTTTGTTACACTCGTAGCATGTGATCTTCACCTTTGCATCATTTGATTTGATTACCTTTTGTAAGTCCTTCTTTGTAAAGTTGTTCTTCCTTCTTGTGAATATTTTTCTAACCATGTTCATGAGTTGTTCTTCTTCATCATCTTATGAGTCAGATTTATCTTCTGATTCAGGCTTGACTCGAGCTCTAGTCTTTGTTTCTTTTGATGGACCTGTAAGAAAAGTCACACCTTTCTCGACTTGCTTTGAGTTAGTCTATTCATAGCGTTCAAGTTCACAAAATAGCTCATCTAATTTTAATTTATTTAAATTATTAGAAACTTTATAGGCATCTACTATAAATGGCCACACTGCATTTCGATGAAAAGAGTTCAAGGCATACCTAATTACATCCTTGTTCTCTAGTTGATGACTGATTAGGTGGAGCCCGTTTAGAATATCTTTGATTCTTGCATGTAGCTAAGTAGTTGATTCTCCACCCTGCAATTTAATATTAATAAACTATCAATACAACAAAAACCCTCATAGACATCGGTGGAACAACAACAGTTTTAAGCAAAAATCGATGTCTTTGATTATTTTACACCGGTTTTTCCAAAAACCGGTGTCTATGAGTGCAGATTTTCGTTCATAGACATAGGTTTTTTAGGCGATGTCTATGAGCGCCTTTTTTTTCATTAATAGACACCGATTTTAACAGCGGTTTTTAAAATCCGGTGTAAATGAACCAAAATAAAATATTTTAATATTCCCACCATCCAAAATTTGCAACACTGTGAAGTTCCCTCCAAACCTAAACCTATATCGCGCCCCTTCCTCCACCATCTCTCTCAGCATAAACCTAAACCTAAACCTCCAACCATCTCTCTCAACCTCATCTCCCTCTTCCCCTTCCTAGATAGGCGCCCCTTCCTCTCCCGATTAGGATCAACACACGACGTCCTTGCTTCCTCTCTCCGTCTCTGTGTCCGTCTCCGGTCGTCGGACTACCCCTTCAATTTTGTCGTCTCCCCTCCAGATCCCCGTCAGCAGCGATCTAGTCTCAAGATCCAGTTCTTAAATTCTTGGTCAGAAGAAGCTTCTATAGATCCGGCTTCGGATTCGAGCCCTAGATCTATTTTCCGGTGTGCACCCCCTCTTCCTCCATTTTGATTTGCGTTTGTCTGCTATGTTTTTGATCTGGCAGATATGATGACCAAATTTGAGACGAAGAGCAACCGGGTGATGAGTGTGAGCTTCCACAGCAAATGTCCTTGGGTCCTTGCCAGCCTTCACAGTGGCGGTGAGCTCAATCCCGAGGAAGAAGACTACTTCCAGGACAGCTTCGCCGAGCTTAACCCCAAGAAATCATGGGCCAAGAAGCTCAAGGAAGACACTCTCAGCCTCAAAGTCAAAGCTTCCCGATCTTATTTCAAATCCCTGTTCCACAGATCTCGACCACAAATGACAAATTGGAAGGCCCAAAAGCCTCGAGACGCCATCAAAATCCAAACATGGCGGAAGACGAGAGCTGGAGCAAGTCCTCCGCCGCTTCTTCCAAGTTGTCGTCCTTCTCCAGCGAGTTCAGCGGCGGTAAGTCCATGCTGAGGCGGAGCAGCAGCACGAGCTATGATGCGGAGACCTCAATCCAAGGGGCGATCGCCTACTGCAAGAAGAGTAGTCAACGTGCGGTTGACTCCGGTCACTCTGCTACCAGGAAGAGTGGAGTACTCACAGGATTCTACAATTTTTGTCTTCTTCTCGTCCTCCATCACGTGCCTCCCTCGACTCTCAAAGCACTCAATCCTCAGTTCCCCACGCAACCACTCTTCTTCCACCTCTGTGCACATCCTCAGTAGAAGAAGATGTGAGCTGTTAATTTCTTCTTCCTTTCCTTTCTTTTCTTTTCTTTTCTTTTCCCTGCATCAACAAACAATTTCGGGAGGTTGATGTGCATTAGTGTAAAATTAGGATTTTGGAGGGGACAAAGAGCTACATATGTGAAGCAGTTGTGGCAATAGTCGACCATTTAGGAACTGTCTCATCCAAACTCGAGCAGAGTCTCCTTGCTAATGTTGTGGTTAAGCAGACTGAACAAAGAATTGGTTGCTTGAAGCAGGTGAAGAAGTTTCTTCAAAGGCAGACATTAATTTTAACACAGTAAACAATGATGGTTCCTGCCATTAACGCAAATGATATAATATTCTCATAGCTTATTAAAAACTGGAATTTCAAACTTATACGCAGAGAATCCTTGCTTGCCAACAATATGCCATGTGTCTTGAGCTGTGTAACATGCAATTGGACATCAAATTCCCTCAACACCATCAGCATTTCTGTATTGACAGGGCACAACCACTATGTGGTGTGTGCCTCATTTTATCCATCGTCACTACTAAAGTCCTTCCTCATCTTCGACAGTTTCATCTTCTTGATCTCTTGATTGCAAGTATTAATTAATTGATGCATGCAATGTGTTTGATGAATTTCCTCAAACACTATCCTGAATTTATTTTATCATTTTTGTTTGCTAGATTGAGGAGTTGTTATTTCATGTTGCTAAGTTGGTTTTATGTATTCCTTGAACTATCAAGTTTCTTTTATGTCTATGCTAATTCTTTTCACTGATATGTCATGTTTTCTAGTTTATAAATTTACCTCTTTTTGTTGTTGTTGTTTCTACAGGATTTGTGTGTTGGGCTTCTTAGACGCGCTACATATACAACTTAAAGGCTTTGATCATTAAGTGAGTATTTTCTTTTGACCTTCTTATTAAATCGATTCATGACCAAGTTAATTATGATTTTGTGAATTTCTGAATCCATCTAAATAGTTCCTAATACGGTTTAGGGTTTAGGTGATGATTAATGAATGACTCATAGTTTATTTATTGGTATAATGATGAAGTGCAAATTTTGTTTGTCATACTAAGTTAATTGTTGTTAAAAGAGGAAAGTAGGAAACAACTCTCTGTCATAGGGTTAAAATATCCCAGTTATGCTTAGGACTCTTGGTCAGATGGCTATTGCTAATCCAATATTTACTCATGGTCAGCTACCTCCACGGGTAAGTCATTGAATATGTCTTACTTTTTTTTTGCCTTCCTACTTCAAGATTGCTTAACTGTATTGTGGAAGTTTTTATTTTTTATTTTCAAAATCTATTGATTGAATTAATGATTTGGAGCTAGCCATTCAAATGGTTGAGCATCCAGGGAGGCAATATGTTGCCATTGATCCGAGCCTGGACCTCTGCAGCTTCTACCTCCCCTCCTATGGTTGCCCTTCCTTGGTAGCACCTGCCTCATCAAACAAAATTATGAAAATGATCATGGTCCGACATAGTATATCTTCCTATTTTAATTCCATGAGTATTGTAAATAATAACAATGTAAAGTTCATATAGTTGAAGATGCATACCCAATATTCAAGGTATGGTCAGCATCAGCCAACAAAAAGGGTGGAGAGGAGGAACTTGTTTGGGCTTGTTCCCAGTGTGGCTGCTGGGTGAGAGCCTTGGCCTTCTGCTTCTCTAGGATCTTGTTTAAATTAAATAAGATTTAATCTCCATGGTGATCATAATCTATTAATGTTGTTTACGGAGTAGATGAATTGCATTCACTTGGGCAAAAAGGGTCACAAACTCACTTGCTTCTCCAAACTCTTGTTTTGCTCCTGTAGTGCCTTCTCCTGTAAATAAAAAAGAGATGGTTATGCACATGCATGTAGTATTATTATTAACCTAAATTTAAACATTTTAGGCTCTTGAAGGATCATGACAATCTTCTATTATATATATATATATATATATATATATATATATATATATTTTTTTTTTTTTTTTTGATAAAAGAATTTTTTACCTTCCTCTGAAGCTCAGTGATAGAGTCAAACACCACTTGGTTCTGCACCATATAAAGAAAATCATGGTCGATACAACTTCAGAATGTCTTGCTTAACCAACCTTTGTTTTAGCACGGGAAAAGGTCGTGTGGTTAACCTTTCTTGACCGGATATGTTTCAAAGAATTGTCTAGCTGATTTTCTAGCTGTTGGAGTTCTTTGTGGCTCAAGGAATCGAGTTGCTCCCCCATTAGATGCCTGAAGCAATTATTGTAGCAGGGTATCACTAGGTAAGCCAAATTATGGAAAAACCTTAGCTCCGATCATATGTTCTGATGAAAAATCTAGATGTAACTATAACGGATCTACCTTTGACTTTTACTTAAAACCTCAATCTTGGCCTTAAGTTTGCCGTATTCTTGATGCCAGTTTCCCTGTATGGTCCTCATGGGAACATTAGTATGAATGATTCAAACTTCAATGCTGAATATTTCACATAGAAGAACAAATATAGGAATTTCATGTAATCTATATAAATAATAAAAAGTACATCTTTATGATTGTTTGTTCCACTTTATAATCTAGTAGCTTCCCCGCTGGCAAATATCTTGTTGTCGGAGTTGTTGATGGAAGGAACATTCGGGCAAATGATTTTGCATCCTCTCTCAGCACACTTGTGAGCCTCGAGGCCATTGTTGGAAAAGGTCGTATATATTGGTGTAATGCCTTTTCTTTCTTTCTAATTCTTGTTTTTCTTCAAAATATAGCTGATATTATTTAATGTTTGTATGTAGATAAGCTTGTTGTCTCATCTTCGTGTACACGACTGTCGACCTTGTCAACGAGACAAATTAAACTGGATACTGAGATCAAGGGCTTGCTTTTGTGTCTCCAAAAGTTGATGAAGTAAATGCATTCGCTAAAGTGTTGGCTGGTGAGAAGGATGAGGAAGTTCTCACTGCAAAAGTTATTCAGCTTCCAGGTTTCATAATGATAGCAAAAGCTTATGATATTTGGAGTCTATTAGCTTTTGATATTGTAAAAAGAATATTTGTGTATTTTATGGATACTATTGTAAGAAGAATATTTATGTAATTTGTGAATATTTGTGTATTTTATGGATACTGTTGGAAGAAGAATATTTGTGTAATTTGTGAATATTTGTGTATTTTCTTGGATACTGTCGGTTTTTCACTGTTTCGGAAATCGAATTTGTGTCGTTAAACAATACCGATATTACATCGGTTTTCCACCGCTGCAAAACCGATGTTATTAACTAATATTACATCGGTCGTATACCGCTATCAAAACTGGTGTTATTAACATATAATATTACATCGGTTTTACACCGTTGATGAAACGGTGTCGTTAAGTGATACTACACCGGTTAATAACTGATTCGAACACCGGTGTCGTTAAGTGATACTACACTGGTTTTAACCCGATGTCTAAAATGGCAGACCTTTTACATCGGCTTCATAGACATCGGTCAAAAATGTAATAGACACCGGTGGAAAACCGATGTCTATGAGGGTTTTTGTTGTAGTGTATTCAAAAGTAAATCCCTCTTGGTTACCTTTGAAACGATCGTGCCCTTATATAATTCAACCAGCTTGTCCCACAACTCTTTCGCATTCTTGTGCGAGTAAATGCGGTTTTGTTTTTCCTTTGTATGTCTACAATGGATTATGTTCATTGCCTTTGAGTCGATCTAGACCTTTTCCTTATCTTCCAAATTCCATCGTTCTGGGTCAATCGATACTTTTGTTGCTTTGTCTACCAATGCCCTATATCCTCGTCGGATGGTAAACCATTGACCAATGTCATTCTTTAGGTACACTTTCATCTTATTCTTCCAATATGGAAAGTCATCCTCATTTAAGAGGAGGGATGAACGGTGTTATATCCCTCATTCTGGGTCATTTAAAGATAAAACCTTGCACACAAAGAAAAGGAAGAAAGAAATCCCATTACTAGGTCTTGGATAAGCAGTGTGGGAGATAATTAAAGTATTAAAATTCTATTGGTGTTGCACCAATTAAGAGTATTTTGCAATAAAAAACTTGTCCAAAAGAGATGATTGCACCAATTTGGAATATATCGAAAAGCTCAAAATCAAAATAAAAAAAAATTAAAAGAGGGTTTTGAAAGTCACTGCCTTGCCTGATTGGTGGTTACACCAATTTAGAGCCAACTTGGATCTTATACCACTTGTTGGATCGGAAAGATGTTAGAGGGGGTGAATAGAGTTCATTACTTTTTAAAAAATAATTGAGAATACACAATGGAAAAGAAACATGAAAGTACAAATACTAACACAAGTAATTTTTACTTGGTTCGGAGCCTTCAACGACTCCTACTCCAAGGCCCACACATGAGAGTGCTTTCGATGGGAAATTACTATCAATTCTAAATAGATTTACAAGTTAAGTACAAATAGCTGAAATGCAAATGTTAATAAATAGAAAGAAAATTGGAAGAAGTCTTCATTCTTTAAGCTATGGATCAACATTTCAGTGTCGTCAGAGCCTTCTCGGAGCAGTGCGTGAATATGAAAGTCATAGCAGATGATTGTCTGAAGCTACTGGTCAAAGGCCTTTATATAGGCTCATTTCAAGCGCCTGAAACCCCTCTGGGTGCCTAGACCATTGCTGATATGGTGATCTCTCATCAAAACTTGATATGTCAAGTTTATCCATCTCTAGGTGCTTGGATCGTTGACATGAGTTCGGCCAGTCATCGTGCTCCAACTCAGCTTCTAGATGAATTTTCTACTCCAAGCGCCTAGACTAACTCTGGGTGCCCAGACCACCTAGGTACTTGGATAGGATAATCGGTTGAAGCTGGTCAGGGCGCTCAGACCAACTCAGAGCGCCTAGAGTACGGGCACTCGGACACACTTTTTCAGCAAATTCTTCCCTGCAAAAAAGAGTTAGTCTACGCATAAAAATTATCTAATAAAATAGAGTTAGCACAATAAGTAATATAGTAGTAGTAATTAGATCATGTCTCCTTGAGATCAGATCTAGTCAAGGTCTCAACTTAAGTTTTCCAAATGGACTTAGGTTGGAACGATGCATACTATTCCCTCAATCGGGAACATGCCCTCATTAGATCTCTCCTCTAGTTGTTTACCTTTTACTTACCAACTACAGTCGCTTAACTCACCTCTGACCCACCAAGTTTTCCCACTAGTTGTCAGGTCTTGCAGACCCAATTGGACTTCAGTCGATTGTCAGGTCCTACGTATCCAACCAGATTTCTTGCCAGATATCAGGTCACACAAACCTATCTAGACTTCGCACCAGCTATCAAGTCATATGGACCTATCTAGATTTCAGCATAGTGTCAGGTCCTCCAGACTCGTCAACTCCTGCACACTTGGTAAAGCAATTAGACCACAAACATTCTAACTTTAATCCACTTGTCATTTATCAAAAGCTGAGTTAGATCATTTGTATAAATTACACCAACACATTCTTCCTCTCGCATCACTATGATGCCTTGATTTACTTATGGCGTCGATCATCATATCCAACCGAGAATTTCATCTGAATCCCCTACCCTATGTTCTGATCTGTGTCATCCAGCCTTGATTCGCCCGACACCACCATCACTATGAGAAGGAGGGAGATGTCTGTCTCTCTATCACCCTCTTATTACATTCCCTAATTCTCCACTGTCGCCACATTCTCTTCTCCAGGCATCTCCACCTAATACCGCCACCTTGGATCGGTGGCCCTTGCGAGCAGCCAACCCCAGTGGGCTCCTCTATACTGTAAGCCTTCGACCACTCCCTGGGATTGCACAGATCATAGTTGTGTCTCCCTTTTATTAGTGCACAATGCACACGATTATGCCTATACTGATCACGTCACTGTTGGGGTCACTACTAGCCTTCTATCGCCGGGAATCTACCACCACTAGAGCACTGACGATTTGGGGTAACACCTTTGCCTTACCTAAGTTGTTTCATGTAGATTAATTAACCAAGTAGAATATGAATTTAGATATTTATGAATGTTGTTGTGGATTAGCATAGGGAAGTTGGTGTCAGTGGTGAATTGATGGGTTAAGCGCATTCAATGATCATGGCAGGTTAATCCAGTTGTGGGTTATAGTGACATTGATGGGTATTTGATTTTATTTTTCAGATAGGTTGTTTGGATGATAGCATGATCATTATTAGGATTATTAGATTGATTATCAAATGAATTTGGTATGTTGGATTTATGATGAGTAGACTTATTAGTAAATGGATTGTTACATAGATCCATTAAGGAGTTGATAATATTGGGTTAAATCTAATGCAATCAATGGATTTCATGAATCAAGGTTAGTCATATTGATTAGGATTTTCCTTGATTAGTTTGAGTTTTGGTTTACATTAGTGTATGAGCTATATTTAGATAGGTTGTTTTATTTACCTTGACTCCATTCATATTATTTCATGAGCTTGATACTTGGTTGCTTGATTTTTGAGATGATCGATTCCATATCTATACAGTCTCTCATTTGCCATCTATGATATTTAGTAGATATTGGATATCTTATTTATTTACATTTATTATTGTATGTACATGTACTGGACATACTGGTTATATTGTGTCATAGTTGTTTACTATATTTGTGGTGACGATTATTCGCATCTTGCTCATCATAGAATTGCATGCATGTCAACGACTATGTCTCTCTTGTGGTTGAGAGAGTCATCAGCCATTAATGCTCACTTAGCCACTTGGGTAGTGTGCTTGCAGTGAGTCCAGCTTATCCTAACATGCCCAACTCACTTCACTCAGGGATAGCTGTAGTTACGAGTAGTAGGGACCCCATTACTATGTAGCCAGATAGTTATACAGTCAACTATCCACTCTCACCACTCAGGAGTAGTAGCTATTAGTAGTATGTATAGTTTTCATTTCCCCAGGCTCTCAACTATACAAGGGGTCATGGTAGTTGAGGGGTGGGTGGGACTGACCATGCCATGCATATGCATATGATATGTGATTACATATGCTTATGACTGATTATATCCATATGTCTGTGATATGTTTACATATGGTTGAGATATGTTAGTTGCATGTACTTGACATTGGTCTGCTTATTAGTAGTTAGATAGGTCATATATGATACTTTAGTAAATACAAGCAGTTATGTTGTAGATTCACTCTTGCACTTGTAGTTATTAGGTGCTCAGCACACCGTTAATGTATGGGCACTTATTATGTCATTACTATTATACTTGTTGATCATTTCCCTATGAGACTCTATACCTTTGAATATCTAGAAATATTATGTTTATGTACTATCTATCTATTACCCATTGAGTCACCCACACTCACCACCCCTTGTACTAGTTTTCTTTCACCAGAGAGTAGGTAGAGGATTTATGGAGTCCCTTGGAGATCATGTCCATCAGTCCCATGTCACATCGAGTGACTTCTTTCGTTATTACTTCCACTTGTATTATTGGTTTTGGACTTATACATGTAATATGTATCTTCTTAATGGAGTTTAACCTTGTGGCTTCTTGTAAATATTTTGATGTTGTTGTGTCAAGCTGGGCTAGCTCGTAGTCAATTATTTTGGGCTTATATGTTTACTTTATACTTTCTGCTATGTTTTTGACCTAGTCGTGTGGGCTGTTATTTATCTTGCGTGGTTATTTTAATTTCTAGCCATGTGGGCTAATATTATTATTCATATTTAGCTATGTGGCTATGTATCTAGGTTTCAATTGTCACTATTATAGATTAGGTGCTATCCATTTTTCATTAGACAACCTTACCCTCAGGGCATGTCACAAATAATTAGATATCTAAAAGGAACCATAAATGTAGGAATGTGCTATCCAAGAACACCACAATTTGAGTTAGTTGGTTATTCTGATTTAGATTATACTTGTTGTAAGTTAGATAGAAAGAGAATAAGTGGAGGATGTTAACTGCTAGGACCATCTTTAATTAGCTGATTTAGTAGAAAGCAACATTGTGTTGCCTTATGTATGTTAGAATGTATACTAAAAGCCTAGCTTTTTGTATAAACACTTATTTTGAAATGAGAATCACATTGGTCAAATATCTACATTTAGTTAAATGTAGTTGTCTATTTAATTTATATTGTAGATAACATGGTGTGTGGTGTCACACAGAAGATTATGTTATCAGTTCCTTATAAATTATAAATAGAAGCTCACAACCAAGATGGATTAGGACAAACCATTGGAATAGTTGTAGTGTAATTTGGTACTAATTTATCTTGACTATAAAATTACACTAGTACACTATGTGTGTATAGAGCAGGACCATTTGAGGTTGTTCCTTTTATACTGACTTCATACAAGAATAGAACCTCTGTTATTATAGATGTGCGTACTCTTAATCCTGATATAATAACAAGAACATGTACTTAGTATTTATTTCTTTATTATCAAAGAGTGAGATTTATTTGTTAAATCAATAGGCCCGATATGTTGGGAAATAATATTATTTATATGGTGTGTTGTTGATTATAGAAGGAAACTGTGTCCTATTTATTAGGAGGATGATGTCCCCTTGAGGAGCTCATAAGGATTGTCATGTAAACCGTGCAGGTGGACTTAGTTCTGACATGACAATGAAGTTGAGTGGTACTACTCATGGAGCTAGATGTTATTTAAGTGAGTTGTCAGTAACTCATTTAATTAATGGGCATTCGATATCTTAAACACAGGGAGGCACTCATGATAAGAAGGAGCTCATAATGTAATATGGGATTGATGCAGTAGTTCAATAATAACTCTTTAGTGGTATGAGTTATTATTGATGAACTTGAGTTGAGTGTTCGGGTCGAACACAGGAAGCTCATGCTCATCAGGAGGCCAAAACTAATTCCTCCTCTAGATCCCTGTTATAGCCTCTATGTATAAAGCCTCGCATCCACCCAAGTCATCTTTATGGCGGACCACATCCTTGCTTGGTGCCCAAGCAAGGGGCTGGCAAAGATGAGTTTAAAAGTGGGTTTTTAATTTTTTTAAATCTTTCTTTTTGTAGCCATCTACAATGTTTTAAAAGAGAGATTTTAAATTTTAAAAACTTTCCTTTTTTGAATCCATCCATATGGTTTTAAAAGAGAGTTTTAAATTTAAAAAATCTTTCCTTTTGTAGCCATCTACAATGCTTTAAAAGAGAGATCTTATTTTTGTTAAAACTTTCTTTTTTGTAACCATGATTTAAAAGAAAGGTTTTAATTTTAAAATCTTTCCTTCTTTTAGCCATCTACAATATTTAAAAAGGAGATTTTTAATTTTAAAACTTTCCTTTTGTAGTCATCCACAATAGAAAATTTAAAAGAGAGATTTTAATTGTTGTTAAAATCTTTTCTTTTTAGCCATTACCAAGGATTATAAAAGAGGATAGATGGTGCCTTAGAGGAAATAATCATCTGCACTATTTCTATTCCTTTTCTATTCGCCTTGTTGCCGGCCCCATCATATTCTTATTCTCTCGTTGCTTTCTCACCTAAGGCTAGCGGCATCAAGAGGCTTCAACCATATTGTGGCCGGTGGGTTACAAGGAAGAAAGAAGAACAGGAGGTGGTGTTCCTAGCTTTGATCCCTTGGTAGCCGAAAGTCTTGGAAGAAAGAAGGACTTGGGTGATTTTTGCGTCTTGGTAGATCATCGCCCACACGACGTCTAAGAGGAAGAGAGGAATACAGCAGAAGATCAAGAGGTCTTTAAGCTACAAAGAAATGTATCACTAGTTAATTATTTCCGCTCTTTACTAGTTTATTTTTCCTTCGTATAGATCAAGAAGTACCAACACAAGATGCTAGCGATCTTGTGCTTTGATTAAGGTCTATGTAGTTTAACCTAGGTTTACTGTAAGGAGTTTAAATATTCAATTTCTTTGAAATACTTTGACTAGGAAGTGGTGGATGATCCCATACCCAAGAAGGTCGAGTGCCTCGCCAACGACCTAGAAGTCAATCCTTGAAATAGATATTTAATCAACTTCTGTAATATAGTTTAACTTCTGATGAACACATGGGTTGAACTTGCGTTATTAATGTTAAGTTTTGTTTGCAATCCAAGTTTAACTTTTGAAAAGTACATGGGTTGCTAGGAAAAGTTCTGTGCTTGTACAAATTTTTGTAGAGGGGAAATAGAACGAAATTCCAAGTAGCGCCAACAATTGGTATCAGAGCTAGTTTTCTGCCTCTGTGTGTTTGGCTTTCAGTTAAATTATGCACTTTTCATACATAAATTTAGGCAGGATAATACTAGAATATTCAAATAGATTAACTCTATGGTTGCAGGCATCCTAGTTCCAACTATTATGATCCTATTGTGTTTGTGTGTGATTTGGACCCTCGGGCATGTCTAGGGAATTTTATGTGTGTGCATGATTGTAATTATTAAATACAGCATGAGCTGTATTAGTTTTAGGATTTTACATTCTATTCGATCTAGATTACATGTAAATTCCCTTGTGGAATATAGGATCGATAAATGTAAAATTTTATTTTGTCGCGGATCGTATCCTTGTGAGGTGTGGTGTTATTTGAGGACCAGAGGCGTAGTGGAAAAGGAAGCAAGATAGACGCAATGACATGACCCATTGGCGGCGGCGGCTAGGGTTAGTGGCACATGGAGGACAACTATGGATGAGGCCATAACAGTTTGAAAATTATTTTTCATATTTATTGCTTTCTATGCTGTTTATATGTGTTGTGTGTGTGTGTGCATGTTAAAATTCTTTGTTTTAAATAACTAAGTGGGAGAGGAATTATTTAAATTCCACGATCTCCATTACTGGTTTGTAAGTGACGCATTCAAACTTGCACGTTGGCTTTGAGTGCCTTCCTTTGTAACACCCGTAAATTTTCTCTATTCAAAAAGGCAAAAAGAACTAGAAGAAGAGAGAAAGAAATAAAAAAATATATTTAAAAATGGCCTTGGGTAGGATTGAACCCAAGACCTCTTATATATGATTGGTTAGAGTTTCCATTAGGGTGGTGGTAAAGTATCACACTAGCAATAGGAAATAATTCCTTATAAGAAAATTTTGGCAAAAGAGATGCTTCAACTTCCACTTAGTATAAAAGGTGAGCGATGAGATCAAAACCTAAATCTCTTCATTTTCCCTTCTCCCATACCTAGCCGAAACTCCTTCCCTCTTCTTCTCTTGTAGTTTTGGCCAAGAACTCTAGGGTTCCAAGGTTCTAGGTTCTTCAAGAAGAGAATCTAGAGGGGAGTTTTCATCAGGATTTGTACGTACGAGGTGGGTGGTTTGGAGATCAAGGCATACAAAAGAGAGTGTTGCTTTTCTTACACCCTATAAGAGTAAGATCTAGCGAAAGGATGTAAGTACTCCTCACCTGCAGTATAAGTTGTTTCGATTATGCATGAAGGAACCTATTTGTGGTAGGTTTGTATTGTTGTATGCATGGTTAAGAAATTTCATGTTAAAGTGCATGCTAAAGAAGATATAATGTATGATATGCAAAGATGTCCCTCTAAGTTTTGGGATTAAGAGCATGTGAGTACTTTGATTTGTTTCCCATTAAGTTTCTGGGACAAAGAAGCAAAATCAAGTGCCCTAATATGCTTCCCAATAGGTGTGGGGGATTAAGTGCACATAAGGTGTTTGTCGAAATGACAACAAGTGCAATTATAAGAAAGTACTGAGTAGAAGAAAATATTTTACTTTAAAATGACATGTACTGGACACAAGGTCCATGGGATGGCCTCCTAGATTGCCCCTAGGCATAAGTTCGCCTAGTAGTACCTTAATAGATTCGGGATTAGCTACCTCAGATTTTATTAAGGATGTGCGCAAGTGGTACATTGTCGGGCCTAAGAAAGTTGATTATTATGTTCATTAATATGTATGATAAAGTTTTCAAAGTGCATTGGTTTGTTGAAGTGAAACCATCATTATGTGGAGAACTTGAGTTATAAAGTGTAGTGTTGGTGAACTCTATAATATGCCAGGATTTCTATTTTCGTTACATTACTAGCAAGGTTTAAGTTGGTGTTTAGCATTTTTAAACTGTTTAAAAATACATATCATGTGCACATTTACGAAGCATATGTTTTAGCGTGAACTACACTCAAGTGCATGTTTGTTGTGCATTTTCCAAGTAGTTTTACAATAAAAAGGCATGTTCTCTTTAATGCGTAGTTTTGTGAGTAGATGGTACTTACTAAGCCTTTGCTTATAGTTTGCATTTCCTTATACTGCAGATAAAGGTAAGGGAAAGCTCGAGTAGGAAGGAGCAGCAGGAGCAATGTTTGATGGTATGGGTGACGGAACAATGGGAAGGGATCCTGGAATTTGCTAGTATCTGACCATGTTAGATTTTGGTGCTGATGGACATATGTTCTTATCTTCGCTTAGTATAAAAGTACTATTAAGAGCGGTGTACAATGAATTTCCAGTTTGGTAGTAGTTGAAGTGTCAAATATTCTCCCTAAGTTTGTAGGATAAAATGATTAGTCAAAAAGGAGTAGAAAGGGGGAGAACCACTCCTTTTTGGGTGCAGGGCGTGACCCCCACATGGTCGTGACATGACCGTGTGGAGTCACATGACCCCAACCCTCTCCCTCTCGGCCAGGGTTATACGGCCATGTGCCACACATGCCCATGCAAGGTTTAGCCTCTGGAAAAGTTGCACGACTGTGTGCCACACACGACCATGCAAGGTTTAGCCTCTGGAAAGGTTGCACGACCATGTGCCACACACGGCCATGCACCTCACCTCCTCGGGCAAAATGACACGACCGTGTGGATTCACACGGCCGTGCACCCCTTTGACTCAGCCGAGGTGACACGGCCGTGTGAGCCACATGACTATGTCCCTCTTCATTACGGCCAAGGTGACACGGCCGTGTGGAAGCCACACAGTCGTGCCCTGCTCCAGCAGGGAGGACCTTACACCGCCGGTCATCACCACACGACCCAGATCCTCAAGCAGTTCTAAACTTCATCTTAGCTCTACTTTACTCCCAAAACATGACTTAACAGTAGAAACAAGTTCAGAGTAGATCTCTGAACCCAACAGTGCACATACAATAATGTCCTTAGTAGTATGGAAAGGAGAAACGTCCGTGGCTTGAGTCAGGGTTAAGAAGTGCGATCGTTACAAATATGGTATTAGAGCAAGTTCCATCCTTCTATCACCCACACGTAAAGCATTGATCTTGCCGCTTCCAAGTAAGAAAGTACCTTTTCTTCATGTACCACTACAAGAAAACCCCTCATAGACATCGGTGGAACAACAGCGGTTTTAAGCTGTAACGCCTGAAAATTCTCAAATTAATTTTAGAAATATTTTATAATTTTTATAGAATTTTCGAATATTTTTATGGAATTTTTGGAGTAGCAGAAGTAGCAAAATTAAATAAAAACGTAAAATAACCTAAGCGGGAATTGAACCCGAGACCTAGCGAACCCTACGGCTTATAGATGACTTTAGTAACCAAGGGGCCCCAGCAGGGGTGTGTTGAAAGAAGAGGAGAACAATTATATTTATAGGCGAGTTGGGTCGAATTAATCACTTAATATAAATAGGGAAATTAAGTGGGGAGTTATTATTTTGATCGACAATTTCCTTTCTCCCTCAAACCCTCACCGCCGACCCCTTCTCCTTCCTCACCTCTCGGCGCCAAGCCCCAAGCAACCTAGGGTTCTATCCCTAGGGTCGTAGGAGCACCTTCCGACGACAACTCCGACACGACGACGCTCCTCTCCACGAGAAGAATGTGTGGACGTAAGAAGAACGCCAAAGAGACCTTCTTCTCCGGAAACCTAGTGATCAGATTTGTAAGAAAACTAGCGCAGGATGTAAGTAACCCCTCACCTACAGTATAAGTAGTTAAACGTATGTGTTTTAAGTCTCAGTTTAGCCATATGCAGAATTTGTGCACACCAAGTACTCGATAGAATGACTAGCACAGTAATATGCCAGGATAGGCATTTTAATAACCCAGATAAATGCTATAGATGCATTTTAAATAGCGTGCATAGTTTTGTTTAGTTTATATGGGACTACGGTCCAATGGGTGGGCTCCCATAGTCGCCTCTAGGTTCAGATAACCTATTTCTAGGTTCAGATAACCTAGTTATAGGTTCAGATAACCTAGTTCTAGGTTCAGATAACCTAGTCAGAACAAGACAAAATAGTCAGATTAAAAATCAATATTTTACTTTATCAGTGACACGGTACTAGACTTCAGTTGTCCTTAGGGTTGGGCTCCAAAAGTCATCCCTAGGTTTAAATAACCTAGTAACCCTACTAGATTCGGGACTTGCTACCTCGGGCCTAGTTAGGGATGCGCGCACAGAAAGTACAGTTGCCGGGCCCATCAGCAGTATGATTAGTATTTTTTATCTATTTATGGAAAATAGTTTTCAACTTCAGAAACCAGATATGTGAATACAACTTAGTTCCAGTTTAGTTTTCTTAATGTTATAACAAATAGCATAGCTTATGTATCAATTTAATTAGGTTGTTGATACAAAGATTAGTTTTTCTTTGTTCAGTATTTGTTAGCATGACTTAATTGTCTATATGCCATGTTTTAGCACTTACAGCATGATCATCAGCATGTTCTTCAAATAGCATCTTTTGAAAGCATGATTTCATCGAATGCATGTTTTTGTGAGGTAGATGGTTTCTTACTAAGCTCCCAAGCTTATAGTTTCATTTTCCTTATACTGCAGATAAAGGTAAAGGGAAGATGGATTAGCGAAGGCTGGAGGGAAATGCGGTAAAGATGTGTGTGAGAAGGAATTTGGAATAAAGACCTTGGAGACCAGCAAGTTAAAGGATTAGAACTCCTTATGGTTTATTTTCTGCACTTTTAGGATGTTAAGTATCTTGAATAATGAACGTATGCACCATATCATACTTAGACCACTAGTTGTCTTGATGTTAGTTAAATAACTAGGAAGGATGGAAGTAATGACATGTCTAGTAAGTTAGTAATGCTTTTAAGTTGATACAATTGTGTTGTATGTGGATTGTGGTGAAATGCAGCAGAAATCGCAGAAATCAGAGCTCCAATTGATCAGTCGATCGATTGGAGGGTCCCCAATCGATCGACCAATCGATTGAGAAGTGATCTGTCGCGAACAGTAAGCTGTGAAATCGATCAGCTGATCGATCGGCCATGGATCGATCAGCAGATCGATCGGGAATTTAATTCCCGCGATCAGAGAGCCTCTGAATTGATTACCGGATCGATTGGCCAGGCTGGATCGATCGGCCGATCGATCCAGAATTGACCCCGTGCACAGTAGCACGTTGAATCGATCAGTGGATCGATCAGACAACTCCAATCGATCAGCCGATCGATTGGAATGTCTGATTTAAGCTAGAAGTGTCTAATTTCAGCTTTTTGATCAAATAGAAAGTTAAGTTCCCTTCCTTAGCATATGTACAATAACAGAAGTGTATTCTGAGTATAATTTCCAGATTTTATAGTAAGAAGCAGAGAGTTTTAATTATTTCAATTTTTCCGCACCTTGATACTTAATGATATCCTAAGAATAGTTTGGCATAATGTAACCTCCGGCCTTACAGCCTAGTCAGTAGAAGGTGGGTCGTTACAGAGTGGTATCAGAGCAAGTTCCTCCACACACACATCAGCATTGAACCTGCTGCTTCCAAGTAAGAATATCTCTCACTTTATTTATGTTTTCGCTTTCATGTTCATAGATAATTAAAGCTTGTTATATATGATAACATCTAACATGATAATAGTAGTTAGATATATATAATTGTATTAGTTATGTATGTCATTTATTCCTCTAGAAATGGTTCGAGGACGCCCAGCTAGAAAAGCACCAGCTACTGAGCCCCAGCATGAGGCAGGCAGCTCAGTGCCTCCCCCAGACCTTACAGAGGTAGTGGCTCAGTTACAAAAACAACTAGCTGAACAGCAACAGGAGATAGCCACCCTAAGGGATAATCAGCAGAACACTCCCACTGTCACTCCAGAATCTAACTTAGCAACCCCAGTAGTGATAGAGGTTCCACCAGTCCAACCTACAACACCAGCAGCCCCAGCAGCAGGGGCAAGAAGGGAAGCCTATCTGATCCAGTGGCAGAAGATCAAGCCAGAGAACTTCTCAGGCACTAGTGAACCATGGGATGCCCAAGCCTGGTTCAAAACACTGGAGAGTATGATGGAGCTTCTGGACTAGCCAGAGTTTGAAAAGGTGAAATGCGCCTCATTCTGCCTGACAGGAGACACACGTATGTGGTGGGAGAGGATTAAAGCGAAGCGCCCAGTGAACCAGATGACATGGGCTGACTTTGAGAGGGAATTCATTGAAGAGTTCTTTCACATGCGGGTCACAAACCGCCACTATGACGAATTCACTGAATTTCGTCAGGGCAACCTTTCAGCTGAGGAAGTCGTGAAGAAATTCAACAGACTGGCTCGTCTATGCCCTGAATTAGTCAGCACTGAAAGAGAACGAGTCCGGTTGATGCTCAAAATGTTAAGGCCGGAAATAGCAATGAACGTGGCCAGCGTCGTTCATAAGCCACAAACCACTGAAGAACTAGTAAGCAGTGCTCTGACCACCGAACATTACCAGAACAACATCAAGCAGCAGAAGTAAGCCTTTTCAGAGTCTAAAGTCCAAGGAGGCTCAAGTACTCAGAAACACTAGGGCCACAGCTCTAACTGGAAAGGGAACTCCGGCCACAAACGTAAATCAGGGAGTTACCCAAAAGGAGGACCAGCTAGTAAACAGCCTAGTTATTGTTGGTGCAGAAGCATCCGACGATCGAACCTTAGTTTTGATAATGGCAAAGGATTCAAAGTTAAGTTAGTGTCTGATCTAACATGTTTGAATGAGTATTTCAGGAAAGTCCTAGCTGCGGTTAGGCAGGTGGAAAATCCTAGGGGGTGGTAACCCTAGGTCATAGGGGGTGGTAACCCTATGCGGAAAGTCTTGGTAGGTCGATGGCTTCAGGAAAAAATCCTAGGGGGTGGTAACCCTAGGTGGAAAGTCCTGGTGTCGCGAACCAGGTGAAAGACTGGACTAGCCGGGAAGCGGATGTCCAGCAGGAAGTCCGGAAGCCTCGAGTGATGATGTGCGTAGATTATATACTCTTTTATGCATGTTTTTATGCACATTTACATACTTTGAGCATGCTTGATCTATGCATTTGTATACTTCCAGCTTTCCTTTTAGCATATTTACTCTTTTGGTTCGGAGATCTGCTTTTTGTGCATTTACTATACGCAGGAGTCGATTTGGTGAAGAATTTACATCTTTGGGCAAGCCTTGGAGGAAACAAAGGGAGAAAGCACCAGGCCGTGTACCTCACACGGCCCTGCATTGGTATGGAGCTCGGGCCGTGTGGGGTTTGGCACCAGCAGAAGAGGAAGATGACATGGCCGTGTGAACCTCACACAGCCGTGTCAACATTTGAAGCCAACCAGAGCAGAAGCCTTACATGGCCGTGTGAAGCAGGCTGTGGCTGTGTGCACCACACGGCCGTGTAGCATTTCCAGAGAGCAGAAGGGTTCTGGCCGTGTGAAGTCACACGGCCGTGTAGCTTTGGCAGAGAGGGAACTGGACATGGCCGTGTGAATCTCACACGGCCGTGTGGCGCCCGAATCCCTCCTCTATTTAAACCCTCCTTCATGATTTGAAAGGGGATCTCTCCCCCTTTGGGAGAAAGGAAGATTTGGTGGTTTCCTCCCATTCTTGGGAGGATTTCTGGGCGATTCTAAGGGAGATCTCGACGATTTCGACTCCGGAGCGAGGATTGGATCCGAAGACAAGGCTTCTTCGTAGATAAGTTTTCTCTTTCCCCCTCTTCTTGTTTTCTTGGATTGGGGATTCAAGGAATGCTTGTAATCTCTATTTCTTCGGATTCTCTTCCTCGATTCATGGAGTAGATCTTGTATTCTAGGATTAAGGGAGTATTTGTATGATGGATTGATGTAATCTCTTATGGATTTGCCGTTTTCTTGTTTCAATGACATTATCTTGCTTGTATCAATTAGATCTTGAATGATTGATGGTGATTTGTGCTTAATTCTCATTCTTGATTGATTGTTTGGATTTCTTATGGACTTTGTAAAGATAAACTCTCACTCGATCATCCGAGGGATCCACGTGACAGGTGCAAGCCCATGTAAGGACGTTTGAGAGATAATCTTGAAGAGGAAATAGGGATATTCAAGAGAGTAGGATGGATTTTATGATTAGCTCCTTGTATCTTGATAGATTAATGAGTCGTGGGCTTCTACGTTGATATCCGAGGAAGGCATAGTAATAGGTGCACTTCTGTGTAAGGACAACATAGGCACATGTCTAATTAATCCTATTTAGATACATTTCTCAGTCCTTAGCCGGTTGTCTATTGCAAGAGGGAACCGGCAACTTTCTACATGTTTGGCAATTGAGGGATAAGAATTGGTGAACCATTTACATTCAAGAAATCTTACAAAGAAACCAAAACTCCTACAATCTTCCTTTATCATAACCCAAAACACTAAACTCTTGTTTGTTGATATTTAATATTAGATTTGTTTACCTTTACTTTGCGTTTGAAACAATTGGATAGTTGTTTAGCTAATTCGCATTGAGACATTTCTAGTGCTTATTCCAGTCCCTGTGGATACGATAATCTTTTATATTACTTGCGACATTTCCGTACACTTGCGGAGAGTAACAAGTGCTAAGCAAAAGTCCAGTCAATCTGGAGGATCGACTAGCAACAGGTAAATCTCCTGAGTGGAGTAGGTGAGGACGCGTTCCCCGTAGAGGGAACAGTAGGCGTCGGGTCGACCTAGGGTTTCTCGGACAGTCCGAAGACTGTCAATTCTTCTTTACAATGTTTTATCTTATTCTAACATTGTCTTGCAGGGGATTTTGCTCGGACTAACCTTTGTTTGCAGGTGAGGAACCTGCTAGAAAAAGGCTGTCCGGGCGCCCGGGATGGATCCGGGCGCCCGGAGGTCCGGGCGCCCGGGACTAAACTTTATCCCTGTCGCGACTTCGCCACGTGGAGCATCCTGGTTGGTTGGCCACGTCACACTCCAGGCGCCCGGAAGGGATCCAGGTGCCCGGAACTTCATATAAAAGAAGGGTCGAGGTGCAGCTTCAGATAACAATCTTCTAAGTAATCTCTCTGCGACAAGCTGCTAACGACTCGATCCAGAAAGTGCTGCAACGACACCCCGACAACCCGGAGCTTCAGATTTAGTTTTTGTTGTCGGTATAATCTGTTTACTGCTTTGAATTGTAATTAGTCTGTAATATTTTTATCTTGCTTATAGTTGTTGCCCACGGAAAGCGATCAAGGATCGCGGGCCTTCGAGTAGGAGTCGGCTTAGGCTCCGAACGAAGTAAATCTCCTTGTCTCTCTGTGTTTGTTATTTCTTCATTCCGCTGCGCTTTTACTCATTTGTTTTACGAATCGAAAGAAATAGCCACGAATGCTATTCACCCCCCCTCTAGCGTGGTCTCGATCCAACAATTGGTATCAGAGCGGGGTCGTTTTGAATTGGTGCAACCACCTTTCAAAACAAATTTTTCGTGGTATTTTATATTTTTCGGAGTCAATTAGAAACTAGCCTTATAGCTTTATTCTAATTCTTTTATCGAATCGGCTTTTGCTCGAAGTTGGTACAACACCACTCGAGCTCGTTATTATTACTATTCTTTATTCCCGCACTACTAATCCAAGACTTAATCTTGGAACATATATTTTTGTAGTTCTTGTTGCATATTACAAATGGCTCAACAAGAGGGGTTCAGTACTGTTCGTCCCCCACTATTCTCCGGAGATGATTTCGGTTACTGGAAGTGAAGAATGGAGACGTATCCGAAGATCCAGTTCGAAACATGGATGATCATTAAGACGGGACTTCAGCTACCTTCCGATGACGACGGCAAACCAACTCCCTGCGAGGAGTGGGACGCCCCTCTAATCAAAAAGGTGGAAGCCGACGCCAAAGCTACCTGCACCCTCCAGTGCGGCCTTTCCAAAGAAGAACTCAACAGGGTCGGCCCATTCTCTTCCGCAAAGGAGCTCTGGGAAAAGCTAGTCGAACTCCACGAAGGCACTAACGACGCCAAGGTAAGTAAAAGAGATCTTTTACTTAATAAATTATATAATCTAAAGATGCAGGAAGGCGAGACGGCGAATTCCCTACATGCGAGAATCCAAGACATCCTCAATTCTCTTCACGGAATCGGGCAGAAGATAGAGAATCGGGACGTCATAAGGTATGCTTTAAACTCATTTCCAAGGAATACATTGTGGGCATCAATGGTAGATGCCTACAAAGTTTCCAAGGACTTGTCTTCATTAAAATTAGACGAACTATTTTGTGAATTTGAACTTCATGAGCAGACTAATGCACAACCAACCGAGAAAGGTATTGCGTTGGTTGCAGGTACAAGTCGAACACGGGAACCGAGATCACGACGAAGAACGGAACCGGAGTCGGAAGATGAACCAGACTCAGACGATGAAGACATTGAAATTACAACCGAGCTGATAAACCTCGTAAAGAAGCTCTACAAGACGAAGGGCTTCAACAAAAGAGATCTAAAGAAAGCAGTGAAAACGAAGGAAGGTTCACAGAACTCAAAGATGAAGTTTGAAGTTACATGCTACGGGTGCAACCAAAAAGGGCACATCAAATCCAACTGCCCTAACTTGAAGGAGGTCAAAAAGCAAAGAAAGAAAAAGGTCCTTAAGGCAACATGGGACGAATCTTCATCGGAGGATGATGACGACGAGCTCGAACAGACGAGTCTACTCGCATTAATGGCCCGGTACCAAATCGTCGAATCTGGAAGCGAGAGCGAGTCTGAGGCGGAGTCCGAGCAAAGCCACAGATCCGTATCCGTTTCCGAAGGACCAGACCCCGCTGTAAGCATCTCCCGGTTAAACATTTTAGTTAGTTATTTATTGCGCAAATTAGCTAAGTCAAACCTGAAAGTTAAGTCACTTCTAAAGGAAATAACTGTCCTTAAAGAAGTGGCTGACACTAAACCCTTACCTGACCAGAGTCGGACTGAATTTCCAACTCAAGTTCAAAAACTTGAGGAAGAAAATTCAATTCTAAAAAATCAGGTTAAAGATTTAAAAACTACCTTAGAACGGTTTTCTTTGGGCTCCAAGAACTTGGACTTAATTCTTGGGACATAAAGGGCCATTTACAATAGAACTGGGCTGGGATATAAAAGTAAATATAAATCTTACTTATCCTTAATATACAAACAAAGTAGTAACTCAGTCCAAGCATGGATCCCCAAGTCCAAATTGATCAATCAAGTTGGACTTGGTCAATATTGGGTCCCGAAGGATCAAATACACTACCTCGATAGAACATATCGAGGCCATGATCCAGGGGAAGCAAAAAGAAAAACGATATTAAAAATTTAAATTAAAAAAAAAATCCAAAATTAACCTATAAACTCAAAATTCGAAGTTAAATAATAAATTCAAAAATTCAAAATTCAAAGTTAAATAATAAATTCAAAAATTCAAAATTCAAAATTAAATAATAAATTAAGAAATTCAAAATTACATAATAAATTCAAAATTTGAAATTAAATAATTAATTCAAAAATTAAATTCAAAATTCGAAATTAAATTCAGAAATTCAAAATATCAAAATTAAATAATTAAAATGCAAATTAAATTAAATCAAATTAAAATCAAGTTAAATTCGAATTTAATTAAATCAAATTAAAATCCAAAGGAAGGCTCCAGATTATCTGGCACCTCCGAACTTAATCCACCCGATAAGGGTAACCAAGAGCAGACTACCCGGTAGGGTAATTAAGGTTAGATAAAATGGGCTAGGTTTAACTTGTCCCACGGTACTGGTGAAGTTTTTGGATGATAGTACGTTAGGGAAGCTTGGGCATCGCATGTCTAGGAAGATATGGCTTCGACCTGGTGCATTTGGCCAAGTGGAACTGACCGAAGCTACCCTTAAATGGATCCTAACTAGTTAGACCAAGGTTTAGTATTAAGCTCAATGGGTAGGACTATTTGGAAAACCTCAAAGGCATGGTTACTTTAATGAGTTCCTTGTGACTCACCATAGCTCAGAAGTTTATCCAAAGAATGCTTACTTGTTAAACCCAAAGCTAAACCTGAATCTAACACAAAGTTAAACCAACTCCTTAAACTGAACCTCAATTCATCTCACAACAATTATAGGATAACCTGATCGAAAATTTAGATCGGGTGAGATGACTAAGTACTTTAAACTCAATTTCAAAATTATTTTAAACTCAATTTCAAAATTATTTTAAACTCAACTTCAAAATTATTTTAAAACTCAATTTCAAAATTATTTTAAACTCAATTTCAAAATTATTTTAAAACTCATCTTTCAAAAATCTTTTAAATTATTAATTAAACTTTAAAACACTTTTCAAAACAATTACAACAATATGACTAATTATTGTTAACTTAGCCTGGGTAAGATAAAATTCTAAGGAGTCTACTTCAGTCAAACTATCTTTTTATCCATTAACAAGAAACTAATTCATTCACTTTATGTGTAGGAGTTGGATCAATGGATGTTGGATAGTGGATGTTCCAGACATATGACTGGAGATAGATTGAAGTTTTCAAAGCTCAAACTAAAAAATTTAGGATCAGTTGCATTCGGCAACAATGGTCAACTTAAGGTAATCGGAAGAGGTAATATCGAACTCAGCTCCGATTTTATTATTAGAAAAGTTTTGTTAGTTGAAAATTTCAATTTCAACTTACTAAGTATAAGCCAATTGTGTGATAGCGGATACTTAGTCACTTTTGACAAAGCTAGGTGTTTAGTCAAAAATATTGAAAATCCTGAAATCACACTTAAGGGACTTAGGAAAAACAATATGTACTCAATTAATCTACCCACATCCTCAATAAAGTGTTTTATAACACAGGAAGAGGAAACTGACTTGTGGCAAAGAAGACTGGGTCACACTCACACTAGACTCATTTCAAAAATGAGTCATAATGGTCTAGTTAGAGGTTTGCCCAAACTAAAATTCATTGAAAACTCAATCTGTAATGCTTGTCAACAAGGAAAATAAACTAAGTCAACACACAAATCAACAAATCTAGAAAGAACCAACTCGTTACTTGAGCTCCTTCACCTTGACCTATTTGATTCACATGGAGCCAAGTCACTAAGCAAGAACCAGTATTGCTTAGTAATAATTGATGACTACTCTAGGTTTACATGGGTAAGATTCCTAAAAACTAAAGATGAAACCTATGAAATATTTAGTAATTTTTGCAAATTAATAGAAAATGAAAAAGATACTAAAATTAAAAGAATAAGAAGTGATCACGGGGGAGAATTTGAAAATCATAGATTTACTCAATTTTGTAAAATAAATGGATACCTACATAAATTTTCATGTCCTAGAACCCCTCAGCAAAATGGTCTAGTGGAACGTAAAAATAGAACACTACAAGAAGCCGCTAGAACTATGTTAAATGAATATAATTTAAATCACCAATTTTGGGCTGAAGCAATAAATACTGCAAATCATATTCAAAACAGAATTTTAATCAACAAATTTCATAAGAAAACCCCTTATGAACTATATTATCATAAAATTCCTAACTTAAATTATTTAAAAATATTTGGGTGTAAAGTTCACATTTTAAACACTAAAGATTATTTAGGAAAATTCACACCCAAATCTAACCCAGGAATATTTTTAGGATACTCCTCAAATAGTAGAGCCTATAGAGTCTACAATCAAAACACCCTAAAAGTTGAAGAAACAACTAATATAATATTTGATGAAGAAAATAATTTACCAAATATAAATGAGAATGTTGATCCAAGAAATATAGAAGATGATGAAATTCAACCAAATCTTAATAAACCAGAGGAACCAGCCCCTGACCCAATTATAAGACCAACTAAGGCCAGTACTTCTCATCCACCTGACCAAATTTTGGGTGATCCAAACCTGGGAGTCAGAACTAGATCTTCCTATAGAATCCATAGTCAGATTGCCCTAATTTCTAAAATTGAACCTAAAACAATAGAAGAAGCACTACCTGACCCGGACTGGATCATTGCTATGCAGGAGGAATTAGCCCAATTTG
The DNA here is from genome assembly GCF_018446385.1 of Zingiber officinale. Classification (NCBI taxonomy): domain Eukaryota; kingdom Viridiplantae; phylum Streptophyta; class Magnoliopsida; order Zingiberales; family Zingiberaceae; genus Zingiber; species Zingiber officinale. The sequence goes on along the minus strand of NC_056007.1, from coordinate 46,887,991 downwards.
AGAGAAACCAAGTCTGGGACCTTGTACCTAAACCCATAGATAAATCAATAATAGACACCAAATGGGTTTTTAGAAATAAGTTGGATGATCAGGGTGTTATCATAAGAAACAAAGCCAGACTAGTAGCCAAAGGGTTTAGTCAAGTTGAAGGATTAGACTATGATGAAACCTATGCACCGGTAGCTAGACTCGAATCCATTCGAATGCTATTAGCTTATGCAGCAAATAAAGGGTTTAAATTATACCAAATGGATGTTAAGTCAGCCTTTTTAAATGGTTTCATCAAAGAAGAGGTCTATGTAAGCCAACTCCCAGGATTTGAAGACTTAAACAATCCTAATCATGTATTTAAGTTAAAAAAAGGCCTTGTATGGACTTAAACAAGCCCCTAGGACATGGTATGAACGGTTATCTAATCACTTAATATCGAAAGGCTTCAACCAAGGTCAAATAGATCCAACTCTATTTGTAAAAACTGTAGAAAAAGACATCTTCATAGCCCAAATCTATGTTGATGATATAATTTTTGGATCCACTAACTCTAAATTTCTAAAAGAATTTGTTAGATTAATGGAAAATGAATTTGAAATGAGTATGGTTGGTGAACTTAATTTTTTCTTAGGCTTACAAATAAAACAAACTAAAGATGGAATTTACATTTATCAAACTAAATATGCTAAGGAATTAATTAAAAAATTCTGCATGGAAAATTCAAAAATAATAAATACTCCAATGGCAACCAACATCAACATTGACTCTGACCCAGTAGGAAAACCAGTAGACCCAAAATATTATAGAAGTATACTGTACCTAACTGCAAGCCGACCTGATATATTGTTTGCTGTAGGTATGTGCGCAAGATACCAATCCTGTGCAAAAGAGTCACACTTAACCTATGTTAAAAGAATACTTAGGTACATTAAAGGTACTCTAAATATAGGACTCTGGTACCCTAGAACTTGCACCCTTGACCTTCTTGGCTATTCTGACTCAGATTACGCTGGATGCAAGTTAGATAGAAAAAGCACAAGTGCCAGTTGTCAATTTCTAGGGCAATGTCTTGTAAGTTGGTCAAGTATAAAGTAACATTGTGTTGCTTTATCTACCACTGAAGCTGAATATATAGCCTTAGGTGAATGTGCATCTCAATTGCTATGGATGATGCACACTCTTAAAGACTATCAACTAGAATATAATAAAACAAAATTTTCAATTGATAATATAAGTTCAATAAATCTAACAAAAAACCCAATTCATCACTCTAAGGGATCATGTAGCTAAGGGTGATATTATACTCAACTATGTTGAGTCAAAATCAAACCTAGCTGACATTTTCACAAAACCCTTACCTGAACTTGAGTTCAGGTCACTTAGAAGACAAATAGGTATGTGTTGGGTAGAATAGATACTATAACTTTATATTCTTACTTATTTTTTTATAACTTCTAGGCAAAACTGATTTTCCAAAATCCCCACTTTGCTAGACTTTCGAAAGTTGGATTTAGTCTAGGATTTCACCCTAGAAATCATGTTCCCCCAGGACTCAGCCAGAGCATCTCCCAAACACCTAGGTTTACCTTGATTGTGTTTGTAAAAAAAAATAGAACGGTGTGAGATGCATAGGGTACAGCCTGGACTCAAGAATGCTTATTTCTGTGCATCAATATAAGTCTGGGCGTTAAATACATGATTAACAGTAATCAAATCAAGTCTTCCAGCCTTAGTACAATCTAACTGGAGCAATTGACTTGACTTGACTAACCAAGTGAACACTGTTGCCCTCTAGGCAATCAGCAAGTAGCTAAACGGTTAGACAATTGGTGAAGGAAATAATAAGTTTTAGCATGTCTGTACTTAAGGGATCTGATACCTGATCAAAACAAATCTTTACTCATGCTGGGACTGTAGGGCTCTGATACCTTACTAAAACAAAATGACATTCTATCAACAAGAAAGGTTATCACTTCTTCTTTGCCTTAAGAATTTTGAAACACATGTCAAAGCAGTCCTTTCAAAACCTTTCTCCAAATTTTCTAGTATCCTCTATTCTGAATTGTTTTCTTAAATAGTTATTTAAGCTGAAACCTCTTCGAAAATTCGTCAAGTTTTTTGAAAATTATTTAAAGCTTTGAAAAAAAAAATTTCCTTTGGAAATTTTCTTTAAAAACCTGAATATTTTCTTTTAAGAAATTTTTTTTGAAAATTCTGCTTGAAAATCTTTAAAGCTGAAAATTTTGTTTGAAAATTTCTGAAGTTGAAAATCTTGTTAACAAATTTTTGAAGTTGAATATTTTTGTTAGAAAATTTCTGAAGTTAAAATTTTTTTTTGCTTAAAATTTCTGAAGTTGAAAACTTTGTTAAATTTCTGAAGTTGAAAACTTTGTTAAATTTCTGAGGTTGAAAATTTTGAAAAATATTGCTATATTACCTCGCTCCTTGCCTAAGTTAAAATGTTTTATGCTAAAATTCTGTCTTGAAAAATTAGGTTTTTCAAAACTAGCTCATTTTTTATATATGGCAAAGGGGGAGAGTAGAGAAATTCAAAGAAAAATTCCAAGAAAGAAATAAAATAGAAATTCAAAGAAAATATTTTAAAGGGAGCCTATATTAAGGGGGAGCTATGTTTATGCTTATTTTTTATATCACGCTTCTTGTGCTTATATATAACTGCATAATTTTTACTTAACATTAAATTTCGGTTGCCATTATCAAAAAGGGGGAGATTGTTGGTGCAGAAGTATCCGACGATCGAACCTTAGTTTTGATAATGGCAAAGGATTCAAAGTTAAGTTAGTGTGTGATCTAACATGTTTGAATGAGTATTTCAGGAAAGTCCTAGCTGTGGTTAGGCAGGTGGAAAACCCTAGGGGGTGGTAACCTTAGGTCATAGGGGGTGGTAACCCTACGCGGAAAGTCTTGGCAGGTCGATGGCTTCAGGCAAAAATCCTAGGGGGTGGTAACCCTAGGTGGAAAGTCCTGGTGTCGCGAACCAGGTGAAAGACTGGACTAGCCGGGAAGCGGATGTCCAGCAGGAAGTCCGGAAGCGTCGAGTGCTAAGCAAAAGTCCAGTCAACCTGGAGGATCGACTGACAACAGGTAAATCTCCTGAGTGGAGTAGGTGAGGACGCGTTCCCCGTAGAGGGAACAGTAGGCGTCGGGTCGACCTAGGATTTCCGGTTGTAAATCCGAAGTCAGACTCGGACAGTCCGAAGACTGTAAATTCTTATTTACAATGTTTTATCTTATTCTAACACTGTCTTGCAGGGGATTTTGCTCTGACTAACCTTTGTTTGCAGGTGAGGAACCTGCTGGAAAAAGGCTGTCCGGGCGCCCGCGATGAATCCAGGCGATGGGACCAAACTTTATCCCTGCCGCGACTTCGCCACGTGGAGCATCCTGGTTGGTTGGCCACGTCACACTCCAGGCGCCCGGAAGCGATCCAGGTGCCCGGAACTTCATATAAAAGAAGGGTCGAGGTGCAGCTTCAGATAACAATCTTCTAAGCAATCTCTCTGCGACAAGCTGCTAACGACTCGATCCAGAAAGTGCTGCAACGACACCCCGACAACCCGGAGCTTCATATTTAGTTTTTGTTGTCGGTATAATCTGTTTACTACTTTGAATTGTAATTAGTCTGTAATATTTTTATCGTGCTTATAGTTGTTGCCCACGGAAAGCGATCAAAAATCGCGGGCCTTCGAGTAGGAGTCGCCTTAGGCTCCGAACGAAGTAAATTAATCTCCTTGTCTCTCTGTGTTTGTTATTTCTTCATTCCGCTGCGCTTTTACTCATTTGTTTTACGAATCGAAAGAAATAGCCACGAATGCTATTCACCCCCCCCTCTAGCGTGGTCTCGATCCAACAGTTATCCCAAGTGTTCTACTTGTGGGAAATTCCACCCAGGAGTTTGTCATAAGGGCACGCGAGGATGCTTCGAATGTGGCCAGGAAGGGCATATGGCTAAGCAATGCTCGAACCAGACCAGTATTTCCCTACCGCAGTCAATTCAGTATGGAGACAAGCTAACACAGTTACACCAGATGCAGGCTGCGTTAGATGGTCCCCATATTAGCCAGGGCAGACTAGAAGCCCCCTTACCCACGACGAACGCGAGGATCTACTCACTCACCAGAGAGGACATAGTGAATGCCTCGACAGTTGTTACAGGTTAGATCAGTATTTTATAGCAAAGTGCAACTGTCTTATTCGATACTGGGGCAACCCATTCTTATATATCCAGGACATTCGCCAAAAAGTTAGCAATATCTCCAGAGGTACTCAGTGGTGAGTTTCTGACGACCCTACCTTCAGGAGAAATCTAGGCATCCACACACTAGCACCGAGCAGTGCCAGTCATTATAGCAAACAGAGAGCTTTTTGGTGATCTGAAAGTGTTAGATATGGCTGATTACGATATCATCTTGGGAATGAACTTTCTGATTAAGTATGGTGCCTCCATAAAGTACCGTAAACAGAGAGTTGTATTCCAACCCGAAGCAGGAGTGCAGTTTGGGTACATCGGAGAACCAAAGAGAAAGGCCAAGAAGTGTCTCTCAGCTCTGAAAGCACAGAAACTACTGGATTCAGGATGTACAGGATTCTTAGCACATGTAGTCAGTACCAGTCAGAACAAGAACCAAAAGCTAGAAGAGGTCCGAGTTGTACGTGACTACCCAACAGTCTTTCCTGAGGAGTTACCGGGCCTAGCACCAGACAGAGAGATTGAATTTAAGATAGAACTCATCCCCGATACAAATCCTATCTCCAAAGCACCCTACCGCATAGCTCCAGCAGAACTGAAGGAACTTCAGGAGCAACTACAGGAGCTGCTTGACAAGAGTTTCGTAAGCTCTACTCACTCACCATGGGGAGCTCCTGTATTGTTCGTGAAGAAGAAGGACGGGAGCATGTGCCTGTGTATAGACTACCGGGCACTAAATCAAGTCACGATTAAGAACAGGTATCCTCTTCCCAGGATAGATGACCTGTTTGACCAGTTAAAGGGAGCAGCAGTGTTCTCTAAAATAGACCTCAGATCGGGATATCACCAGGTGAAAGTTAAAGAAGGTGACATACCCAAGATAACTTTCAGGACCAGATACGGACATTATGAGTTCGTAGTCATGCCCTTTCATGGACAAATACTCCAGCTACTTTCATGGACCTCATTAACAGAGACAAAATAGTTCTAGGTTCAGATAACCTAGTCAGAACAAGACAAAATAGTTAGATTAAAAATCAATATTTTACTTTATCAGTGGCACTGTACTGGACTTCAGTTGTCCTTGGGGTTGGACTTCCATAGTCGTCCCTAGGTTTAGATAACCTAGTAACCCTACTAGATTCAGGACTTGCTACCTCGGGCCTAGTTAGGGATGCGCGCACAGAAAGTACAGTTGCCGGGCCCATCAATAGCATGATTAGTATTTTTATCTATTTATGGAAAATAGTTTTCAACTTCACAAACCAGATATGTGAATACAGCTTAGTTCTAGTTTAGTTTTCTTAATGTTATAACAGATAGCATATCTTATGTATCAATTTAGTTAGGTTGTTGATACAAATATTAGTTTTACTTTGTTCAGTATTTGTTAGCATGACTTAATTGTCTATATGCCATGTTTTAGCACTTACAGCATGATCATCAGCATGTACTTCAAATAGCATCTTTTGAAAGCATGATTTCATCGAATGCATGTTTTTGTGAGGTAGATGGTTTCTTACTAAGCCCCCAAGCTTATAGTTTCATTTTCCTTATACTGCAGATAAAGGTAAAGGGAAGATGGATTAGCGGAGGCTGGATGGCAATGCGATAAAGATGTGTGTGAGAAGGAATTTGGAATAAAGACCTTGGAGACCAGCAAGCTAAAGGATTAGAACTCCTTATGGTTTATTTTCTGCACTTTTAGGATGTTAATTATCATGAATTATGAACGTATGCACCATATCATGCTTAGACAACTAGTTGTCTTGATGTTAGTTAAATAACTAGGAATGATGGAAGGAATGACATGTCTAGTAAGTTAGTAATGCTTTTAAGTTGATACAATTGTGTTGTATGTGGATTGTGGTGAAATGTAGCAGAAATCACAGAAATCAGAGCTCCAATCGATCAACTGATCAATTGGAGGGTCCCCAATCGATCAACCGATCGATTGGGAAGTGATCTGTCGCGAATAGTAAGCTGTGGAATCGATCAGCTGATCGATCAGCCATGGATCGATCAGCCGGTTGATCAGGAATTTAATTCCCACGAACAGAGAGCCTCTGAATCGAGTACCGGATCGATTGGCCAGGCTGGATCGATCAGCCGATCGATCCAGAATTGACCCCGTGCACAGTAGCACGTTGAATCGATCAGTGGATCGATAAGACAACTCCAATCGATCAGCTGATCGATTGGAATGTCTGATTTCAGCTAGAAGTATCTAATTTTAGCTTTTTGATCAAATAGAAAGTTAAGTTCCCTTCCTTAGCATATGTACAACCGTAGAAGTGTATTCTGAGTATATTTTCCAGATTTTATAGTAAGAAGCAGCGAGTTTTAATTATTTCAGTTTTTCCGCACCTTGATACTTAATGATGCCCCAAGAATAGTTTGACATAATGTAACCTCCGGCCTTACAGCCTAGCCAGTAGAAGGCGGGTCGTTATATAAGCAAAAACCGATATCTTTGAGTATTTTACACCAGTTTTTCCTAAAACCGGTGTCTATAAGCGCAGATTTTCGCTCATTGACATCGGTTTTTTAAGCCAATGTCTATGAGCGCCTTTTTTTTGTTAATAGACACCGATTTTAACAACGGTTTTTAAAACCTGGTGTCTATGATAAAATAAAATAATTTAATTTTCCTACCACTACTTAGCTGAAATTTGCAACACTTCACTCTCCTCTCCAAACTTAAACCTATATCGCGTCGTGCACTGTATATCGTCGCGACACCACCACCACTTTCCTTCTCGTCGCAGGCCGTCCAACCATCTCTCTCAGCTTCATCTCCCTCTTTCCCTTCTTAGATCGACGTCTCTTCCTCTCCCGATCAGGATTCACTCACGACGCATCTCCTCCACCTCCTCCCTTTGGGTAAGAAGAAGAACCCTTCTTCGCATTTCGAGAAAGGAGAGGTGACGAGTTAGTCTTGTGTTCTAGGGTTTTAGAATAGTAGTGATGGAGGGAGGCAAGATGAAGATGACTAGGGGGAGGCACTCAGAAGAAGAACATGGATTCCCTAGGGAACCCACCACCTACCTTGATTCTAACAGAACAATATTCATCTCGGAATTCCAGAAGCCAAAGCAAAGGGTTGTCTTTATCTTTTTGTTCTTTTAACTGCTGCTTCCTTTTGCTACGGTAAGTCTCTCCTCCATGGAGAAGTGTACGTCAAGATGACCAAGGACAGGGGCATATGCCAATTTTTCTTCTATTTATATATTTTTGTTATTGTTTTTGTAATAGTTTAGTGCATTTCCCTATTTGGGTTAGCCTTGGATTTGGTCCGAAGATCACCTAGAAAAGGAAGAACGCAAGGCACAATTTGTGCACTTTATTCTCTCGCTCGCTTGTTCACTCGCAAATGGATGCATTCTTTACTGCGTTGTGAGATGGGTTGAAGGTTTACAACTTGAAGACGAGAGAGTGTCGTCCCACATATATGTTGCGGCTGTTGCTGTTGCCTTCTCTTCCGCTCATATTCTACTTCTACTGCTATTTTGGCCCTTTAGCCTGCATTGTTCCATCGCCTTCCTCGTCGGATTTTGAGCTTATTTAACTTGGCTTTGGATCGAACTCCGATTCTGGATTGCTTTGCTTCAGGCTCACAGTTTTAGATCCCAAACCTTGTGAAGAAGGGTCAAAAGTTCCCTTTATTTCCCTTCTGATTTGAGTAGTTGGCTGTGTTAATAATGTAGTACGTTCAAAAGATCATAGCACAGCTCCTTGTTCTAAGCTTATGCATAGCTTTGTCCTCTTTCTCCTTACAAGTTACTGTTGGTGCAGTGAGCACCAGATGATCGAACCTGAGTTTTGATTATGGCAAAGGGCTCAAAGTTAAGTGGTGGTGTTATCTAACAAAGTTCATGGAGCTTGCAGGAAAGTCCTAAGTGATACTTAGGCAAAAGTCCTAGCTGCGGTTAGGCAGGTGAAAACCCTAGGGGGTGGTAACCCTAGGTATAGGGGGTGGTAACCCTATGCGGAAAGTCTTGGCAGGTCGATGGCTTCAGGCAAAAGTCCTAGGGGGTGGTAACCCTAGGTGAAAAGTCCTGGTGTCGCGAACCAGGTGAAAGACTGGACTAGCCGGGAAGCGGATGTCCAGCAGAAAGTCCGGAAGCGTCGAGTGCTGAGCAAAAGTCCAGTCGATCGTACTGGCAACAGGTAATCTCTCCTGAGGGGAGTAGGTAAGGACGCGTTCCCCGTAGAGGGAACAGTAGGCGTCGGGTCGACCTAGGGTTTCCGGTTGGAAACCCGAAGTCAGACTCGGACAGTCCGTTGACTGTCAAACTTCATATTTATCATATTTCTATTATGTTTTATCTGCTAACTTTGTGCTGCAGGGTATATTTGGGATTAATATATCTTGCAGGGACCAAAGTGCAAAGATTAACCTCGGATGAACAGTACCGAGGCGCCTCCATGGAGCTTGGAGGCGCCTCGGGTGCAAAACTTGAAGTTTGCTGCGAAGTGGAGCTGGAGGCGCCTTCATAGGTATTGAAGGCGCCTTGGAGCCTTGATGAAGGCGCCTTCAGGTTGGGATAAGCAAACAGTCAACGGAGGTTATCACAGCGCAGGAACAGGGATAAGTTTTGGGGTTCAAGGCGCCTTGACTGGCACTGGAGGCGCCTTGAACGTCCAATAAAAGGACATCTCGACCAGCAGCTTGAAACATCTTCTTCCAAGTGAACTGTTTGCTACAAGCTGCCTACGAGACGATCCCGAAGTGCTGCAACAACACCTCGACACCCCGGAGCTTCAGATTTAGCCTTTTGGTGTCGGTATAATCTTTTACTGCTTTGAATTGTAATTAGTTTGTAATAGTTTTTGCGAGCTTATAGTTGTTGCCCACGGAAAGCGATCAAGGATCGCGGGCCTTCGAGTAGGAGTCGATCAAGGCTCCGAACGAAGTAAATTCTCCTGTCTTTGTGTGCTTGTTTTCTTTATTCCGCTGCGTTTTAACTGTTACGATTCCGATAATCGTTGAAAATAGCCACGAGCGCTATTCCCCCCCCCTCTAGCGCGTCTCGATCCAACAGTTACTAGTACTTCTCCCTCTTTCGCCCTGTGCCTTTTCGGCAGCAGAGACAGTGGAAGGTTTTTTTTTCTGGGGGGTTTGTTTCCTTATTTTGCTTCCACAAGATTCAGATTGCTGTAGATCCTTGGGGAAGTATTTGGCGAGCTAACTCACCATAGCTGTATGAAGGAGTGCTGCAACGATGAGAGATTATGATTCAAAGAAAAGCAAGGTATGATTTCTCTCCTAGAGTTCTGCTTTCTTCATCTTTAAGGTGGCTGATTTGGGCATGTTTTCTTTCCTCACTTTCTTGGGAGCAGCTGTCATGGTCTAAGGCCTTCATCAAAAAATGGTTCAGCATGAAAATCAAAGGTCAGGAGAGCCATGTCGACGAGATTGATAGCAAAGGTATGCCTGGTTTATTCTTCTTGTTCAATTCCAGAAACCCTAGTCGACGAGAATAAAGTGCACTTGTTTGCCTGCTTTTCTCCCTAGTCGTCTTCATCTTGTCGACAAGATGATTTATTTATCTGTTTGTTGGAGAAAATGATACAACAGATAGAGGTCTCTCATGTAGCTTGTTGGTACTTGTTTGCCTGCTTTTCTCTCATCTTTTTTCTATTCCTAGCTTTCAAAGCATTTATCTATCTTAGACTTGTTTGTTTGACAGAATCAATATGAAATGTAGTCTATCATGAATGTGGCAGAAGAAAGCTGTTAGAACACATCTGCCTCACTATTTTTCAAAGAAGAAAAAAATTGCTTTAGAATTTTTACCTTTTATTCTCAAGCAATATATTTGACTCCATTCTAGAATGTGTTCCTGCCCTTTATTCTTGTTTCCACATCTTCTTTTCTGTATCTAATTCTTCTTTCTGTTATCTTCATGTTTACATTATTTCTAATCCTTTTTTATTTGTGTTATTTTTGCTTTGGACTTCTTGTTTTATCTTATTGTAATGAAAATTTCCAAATTTGTATAACGTGGTTTACAATTTACACTGCTGATTATGCTAAATCTTTTGTAGGTTCTATCTATTGTTGGAATACTTCAGGATGAAGTGGATCCTATGGTTTCTGTTATGAAAGTTGAAAAGGCTCCTTTGGTGTCTTATGTTGATATTGGTGGCTTAGATGCTCAAATCCAAGAAATTAAAGAAGCGGTTGAACTTCCACTTACTCATCCTGAGTTATATGAGGATATTGGAATTAGGCCTCCCAAGGGAGTAATATTATACGGTGAGCATGGAACTTCCACACCGCATCTCCTCCAACTCCTCCCTTTGGGTGAGAAGAGGAGCCCTTCTTCGCATTCCGGTAGTTTTTCCTTCATCCATCTCCGGTCCAGCATTCACTGCCACCGCTGGAGTCCTTCTTCACATTCCGGTAATTTTTCCTTTATCCATCGTCGCTACTGAAGTCCTTCCTCATCTTCGTCAGTTTCATCTTCATGATCTCTTGATTACAAGTATTAATTGATTTATACATGCAATGTGTTTGATGAATTTCCTCAAACACTACCATGAGTTGATTTTATCATTTTTGTTTGCTAGATTGAGGAGTTGTTATTTCCTGTTGCTAAGTTGGTTTTATGTATTCCTTGAACTATTAAGTTTCTTTTATGGCTATGCTATTATGAATGTTTAGGCTTGTTTATTCGCTGAGAAACTTATTGACAGCTTGCAGGCTTTGAAATGGAAGTGGTTAAAATAGAATATGCTAGTCATGCAAGAGAACTTGTTTCCACTGTAGAATCAGCACCTTCCCAGATGGTATGCTAGCATAGGTTGTTTGGCTTTGATTTACACTTGAAAATGAAAAGCTTACTGTCTTACTACTGAAAATGTCTCAGGAATAGTATGTGTTGGAGGAGATGGCATTGTGAATGAGGTACATTGATTTTGCTTTCCGCTATTTACTCATCTTTTTTTGTGCATTATATTTGTTTGGGTAAGTTAAAGTTGATTAAGAAAATCATTAGATGCAATAATAGAAATTCCTTGATATGTGTGCATAATAACTAGTGCCAAAGGCCAAAAAAGTTTTGCAAAATGTTGGCCATCTTCTTCCACTTCATTCTACCACTTTTTCATCTCCAACTCCTCATTACTCTACTGTTTGAAGTTTCCAACCTCTTGTTGAATCTGCCTTCTTTGGTCAATGATCTGTTACAATGAATCAAAATTTAGTAATTCAAATGTCAAGCTAGGATAAGTTAAGTTGTATCTTTCTGATTCTTAGTTAAAAAGACTGGCAATTGTACATATATTTCCTTTAACCTGATTGATTATTTCTTTTTAGTAATCACCATCTTATGAGTTTGTCACTAAATTGACCAATTTGAATGGACAACTACTATGGAGAACTAACTTTATGCCTTCCTAGAATCTTATCAACTTTGTGCTAACACTTTTTTCTCATTTGTAGAATTATTGCATCTCCCTTACTCTTTGTAAAATTTTATTTGCTCTCTTCCTTTATAAGTTAGTTTAGGTTGTATGTCTCTCACAGTGATTCTTTTATTCAGTTTCTGTACATATTTTATTTTTATAATCTGTACCATAATCACAACATGATTTGCTGATAATTAATATTTTTTATACTTGTCTACCCTGCTAGAACTTTGATAGAAACCATGGAATTACAACATTGCTGAAGGCAATACATTGGGTTGTGAAAATTGACAGATGAATATCTAGTGCATTGATATATCTTTCTTAATTTTTCTGCTGTAGATTTCGAATATTATAGGACAGGAGCTGAACTTACATTTTAGCATCTTCCTATGAGCATTTTGAAGCTGATCAATGATGTTGCAATTATTTTGTGACTGCATGATCTATATTAATAGGTCTCCTTTACGTCTCGACTTTTTTTGGTATTAGATCAATTATGAACTCTATATGAACTTTGACACCAACTCTCAATGATGCCAATAGCCTACTGTCTTCCTATGGTTCTTTTTCTTAGTTTGTTTGTCATCTGCCTGATAGCTCACCTTTCCTGTGATGTTATATAATTCTATAGACCAAGCATTAGCTAGCTATTTGAAATTTGATAATTAGCTTACATGATCATGCAGGTATTTAATGGTCTTCTGAGTAGAGATAACTAGAAGGAAGCACTTTCTATTACAATTGGCATCATTCCTGCTGGTTCAGACAATTCACTAGTCTGGACTATTTTTGGGGTCAGGAATCCTATTTCTTTTGCAATGGCAACATTTGCATATATATATTTGTTAGATATTATTTATGTGTTTTTACAGTTTACAAATCTCAAGTACTCCAAAGTTGAAATTGATGAAGTGCGGTTCGAGTGGGCTGAATGCATGCTTGATTACATTTGAGTAGGAAAGGTATTTGATTTTTGAAAACTTTGGATGATGCATGCATTTGCATGGAATGCAAATTGCGTATATTGTCCCATGTCAATTTCATTCTGATGGTGATATTCTAGGACTTATGCAACATGTATAATTCTTCTATTTTTGTTCTTTGCTATAGTTAAGTAGACCAAATGATACTTTTGTTTGACAGAATAGAACAATGGATGTTTTAACTCAGAAAACTAGGCATTTGAAGATGAAAAGTGGTGAGATTAGGGAAATGAATGGCGCAAGAAGAATGGAGCAGTATAGCAAGTTGAACAGATTCTGATTCTCATAATTTAATGTAGCCTCAGCTTGATTTTTGACTCACGATGTTCTACCTTGATGTGTACAATATCTACTAGCTTTTGATGTAAAAAGAATATTTGTGTATTTTATGGATACTGTTGTAAGAAGAATATTTATGTAATTTGTGAATATTTGTGTATTTTATGGATACTATTGGAAGAAGAATATTTGTGTAATTTGTGAATATTTGTGTATTTTCTTGGATACTGTCGGTTTTTCATTATTTCGAAAATCGAATGTGTCGTTAAACAATACTGATATTACATCAGTTTTTCACCGCTGCAAAACCGGTGTCATTAACTAATATTACATCGGTCGTATACCGTTGCCAAAACTGGTGTTATTAACATTTAATATTACATTAGTTTTACACCGTTGATGAAACGGTGTCATTAAGTGATACTACACGGGTTAATAACAGATTTGAAAATCGGTGTTGTTAAGTGATACTACATCGGTTTTAACCCGATGTCTAAAATGGCAGACTTTTTACATCGCCTTCATAGACATTGGTCGAAAATGTAATAGACAACGGTGGAAAACCGATGTCTATGAGGGTTTTTGTTGTAGTGTACTTAGTTACTGTTATGTTTAGTAAGAAATTCTTGTTAAATTTTAGCATGCTCATATGTGAAAGTAGTAATGATAGCAAGTAGGGATGATGAGTGGCTGATATATGTTTTCACTAGTTTTGACTTATGATATGTAGAATGGCTAGAGGAAGACCAGCTAGACAGCCGAGCATTAATGAACCACAGCCCAACCTTTTAGAAGTAGTAGCTCAACTTCAGAGTCAAGTGGCTGAGCAGCAGCAGGTTATTGCCTCTCTAACTGCTAACCAGCAAGCTTCCCCTGTAGTCCCACAGGAAGTCAATATGGTAACACCTACTATAGCTGAAGCACCATCAGTTACCCCTGTAGCCCCAGCAAAGGTGGTTAGGAAAGAACCATACCTGATCCAGTGGTAGAAACTGAAACCAGAGAGTTTCTATGGTACCAATGAACCATGGGATGCTCAGGCATGGTTCAAAACTTTGGAGAGTATAATGGAGCTATTGGACTGGCCGGAGGTAGAAAAGATTAAGTGTGCCTCCTTCTACCTCACCGGTGATGCAAGAATGTGGTGGGAACGGGTCAAGGTAAAACGAAAAGTAGATCAAATGACCTGGTCTGACTTCGAGACTGAGTTCTTCGAAGAATTCCTCCATATGCGAGTCACAAATAAACATTATGACGAGTTCACGAAATTTCGACAAGGAGATTTATCAGTGGACGAAGCTGTGAAGAAATTTAATAGGCTGGCTCGCCGATGCCCTGAGCTGGTCAGCACTGAACGAGAAACAGTGAGGCTAATGCTCAAGATGCTAAGGCCAGAGATAGCTCTAAATGTTACTGGCGGAATTAATAGACCGTAGACTGCAGAAGAGCTGATTAGTAGTGCCCTGATCACGGAGCATTTTCAGAATAGTATCAAGCAGCAAAAGCCAGTACTAATGGAGAACAAAGGTCAAGGGAGTTTCGATACTCATAAATCCCATAGTCACGGGTCAACCTGGAAAGGGAACTCTAAGAGGAATCAGTGGAGTAATAAGAAGGGAGGATCCGTAAACAAGCAAACTAAGTATACCACATGTTCCATCTGCAGAAGGATGCACTCTGGAATCTGTCGCAAGGGCACGAGTGGTTGTTATACATGTGGTCAAGAGGGGCATATGGCCAAGAATTTCCCGACCATAATCAATCTTCCTCCTGCACAACCTGTGCAATATAAAAGCAAGTAGGCACAGCTACACTAAATGCAGGCCGCATTGGAGGGTCCTCACATTAGTCAAGGTAGACTGGAAGCTCCACCAAGTTCTATAAATGCTCTAGTTTTCTCCCTTACCAGAGAGGATGTAGCAAATGCCTCAACCGTTGTCATAGGTCAGATATGCATTTTCAATCAATATGCAACTGTGATATTTGATACTAGGGCAACCCATTCGTTTGTCTCCATAGTATTTGCTGAAAGAATAGGTATATCCCCGGAAGTCCTAAGCGGACAATTCTTGATGACACTACGCTCGGGAGAGATAATGACATCTACACATTGGTTGCGAGCTGCGCTAGTCAAAATTTCAGACAGATAACTGTACAGTGATCAGATCTTGCTGAACATGTCTGATTACGATGTTATTTTTGGGATGGACTTCCTGAGCAAGTATGGTGCTTCTATCGAGTGCCATAAGCGAAGGGTTCTATTCCAACCTGAGGCAGAGTCTAAGTTTGAGTTCATCGGAGATTCGAAGAAGAAAACCCAGAAATTTTTATCAGCCATGAAGGCTCAGAAAATGTTATCCGATGGATGTACCAGATTTCTAGCTCATGTGGTTAATACCCATCAAGAAAGAGATCACGAGTAGAGGAAGTTAGAGTTGTATGTGACTACCCAGAAGTGTTTCCGGAAGAGTTGCCAGGGTTAGCTCCGGATAGGGAAATAGAATTTGAGATTGAACTCATTCCAGGTACCTATCCAATCTCAAAGGCACCCTACCGAATGGCTCCGGTAGAATTGAAAGAACTTCAAGGACAATTACAGGAGCTACTCAACAAAGGCTTCATTCGCCCTAGTCACTCACCCTGGGGAGATCCGGTGTTGTTCGTAAAGAAGAAGGACGGGTCCATGCGAATGTGCGTGGACTACCGAGCGCTGAATAAGGTGACAATCAAGAATCGGTATCCCTTGCCGAGAAATGATGACCTATTTGATCAGTTAAAGGAGGCTACATTCTTTTCCAAGATAGACTTGCGGTCCGGATATCATCAAGTGAAAGTGAAGGCTGATGATGTACCGAAGACAGCATTTCCAACGAGGTATGGGCACTATGAGTTCATAGTTATGGCTTTTGGAGTGACAAACGCTCCTGCTACATTCACGGACTTGATGAACAAAGTGTTCAAAGAGTATTTGGATAAGTTTGTGATCATCTTCATAGACGATATTCTTATATACTCCAGAACTCTAAAAGAACATGCTAAACACCTGAAGACAGTATTACAGATTCTCCAACAGAGACAGTTGTACGCAATGTTCTCTAAGTGTGAGTTATAGCTTGATCAAGTGTCCTTTCTAGGTCACATTATTTCTAAAGATGGGGTTATGGTAGATCCGACAAAAATAGAAGGTGTGAGTAATTGGAATAGACCCAAGAATGTTAGTGAAATCAAAAGTTTCCTCGGGTTAGCAGGCTACTATAGGAAATTTGTAGAGAACTTCTCAAGGATCGCCTCTCCACTGACAGTGCTAACCCGAAAGAATAAAAAATTTGAGTGGACAGAGGATTGTGAGAAGAGTTTCCTTGAACTAAAAAGGAGGCTGCCCAGTGCTCCAATCCTGACTCTTCCAGAAAATGGCGAGAGCTTTGATATATACAGCGATGCTTCTAAACTAGGACTCAGAGCTGTACTGATGCAGAATGGCAAAGTTATTGCCTATGCCTCGAGACAACTCAAAGATTATGAGAAGAACTATCCCACTCGTGACCTTGAGTTAGCAGCAATAGTCTTCGCTCTCAAAGTCTGGAGGCATTATTTATACGGAGCTCAGTGCAAGATTTACACAGATCACCAGAGTTTGAAGTATTTCTTCACTCAGAAAGACCTTAACATGAAACAACGGAGATGACTTGAGCAGGCCAAGGACTATGACTATGAAATCCTCTACCATCCAGGGAAAGCGAACAAAGTGGCAGATACACTAAGTAGGAAATCTTGTGCTACCTTACTGTCTATATCTGCTATGGCCTATCCCTTACTAAAAGAAATAGTAAACTTTGGGCTTGAAATTATTACCGGGCAGCTCTTTACTTTAACACTAGTGTCAACCTTGCTTGACGATGTACAGAAAGGGCAAGAGGAAGATCCTATTATTCAAAAGGTCAAGCAGGAATACAGGAAGGAGAAAATGGAAAGTTTCGAGTATCAGACGGTGGGATACTATATTATGGTAATCGTCTCTGTGCCCCTAATCAAGAGGAACTACGAAGGAAAATTTTAGAAGAAGCCCATGGAACACCATATGCAATGCATCCTGGTTCCACCAAGATGTACCATGATTTAAAGGAACGCTTTTGGTGGTCTGGAATGAAGAGAGATGTTGCTAGATATATCAGTACCTGTTTGACATGTCAACGGGTTAAAGCAGAACATCAGAAATCAGGTGGAGTTCTGCAGCCTATGCAGATCCCAGTGTGGAAGTGGGAGGATATAGCTATGGATTTCATAGTAGGATTACCTAGAATTACGAACGGTTATGATATTATCTGGGTAAAAGTAGACAGATTGACCAAGTCTGCTCATTTCCTAGTAATTAGAACATCATACTCTATTGAGCAGTTAGCACAAATATATGTTAAAGAGGTCGTCAGATTACACGGAGTGCCCAAAACCATAATTTCTGATAGAGATGGTCGTTTTACTTCACACTTCTGGGAGTGTGCTCAAAGAGCTCTTGGCACTAGGTTACGATTCAGCAATGTATTTCATCCTCAAACTGACGGACAAACAGAACGGGTGAACCAAGTTTTGGAGGATATGCTACGGGCTTGTGCCTTAGATTTCAAGGGCAGCTGGTGTCGATACCTATGCTTAGCAGAATTTGCATACAATAATAGTTATCAAGCTACTATCGGAATGACGCCCTATGAGACTCTGTACGGGAGGAGATGTAGATCTCCTATTTGTTGGTATGAAGGTGGTGAAAAGAAAGAAATGGGACTCCAGACAGATCTCATCGAAGACACCACCCAAGCTATTCAGAACATTCGCCAGAGAATAGAAACTGCTCAGAGCCGGCAGAAAGCTATGCGGATGCCCGCCGTAGACCGCTAGAATTTGAGGTTGGGGTCTCAGTGTTCATCAAAGTAGCTCCTATGAAAGGAGTGATGTGGTTTGGGAAGAAAGGAAAGTTGAGTCCATGATATGTGGGACCATACTTGATCACCAAAAGAGTTGGCAGGGTAGCTTATAAGCTGGAACTACCTCAAGAAATGTCAGCTATCCATAATGTATTTCATGTTTCAATGCTGAAGAAGCATGTTCCCGATGAAAATCATGTGATTGAGCCACAGATGGTACAAGAGTTGGGTTTTTCGGGCCGCAAAAATCGCTTTTTGCGTTGCAGAAACCCCGAAATTCCCATGCCACGGATCCGTGCAAAGATTAAAATTTCGTAAAACTTCAAGTATGAGTTTTCTAAACTAGATCTACAAAGGAGAAGAGCTTTACCCTTGATGCGAAGCCCTTCGCTTAATCCCGCTCGTCCAAAGTTCACCGGATCTTAAGAGTGCCAAAGTAGATACTCCTCTATGTGTATCCACACAAGCAAGAGATGGAGAGACCAAACAAAAGGTGTGCTAGCACCTTTTTAGGGTTCGACCAAGGGAGGAGAGGGAGAGAAGAGAAGAGCTTGAGGAGGAAGATGACTTGAATGAAAAATCAATTCAAGCTTGTAACTCCACAAAAGTGGCCGGCCACCTTCAAGCGAGTGGTTATAAACTCCATGGAATTTCAAGAGTCAAAAACTCTTGATCTCCCTCATGAGGTGGCACACCATGAAGTGGTTTTGATGATGTGGCACATCATCATAAGCCCACTTAATGCCAACTCACCAATGAGGAGGCAAATGGTCAAGTCTTGACCCTTCATCTTCCTCTCAAGTCAAGTCAAACTTGACCACTTCTCTCACTTGGTTGATCTAATATAACCATTGGTTCAAGTCAATTTTAATTTAATAGATCTCTATTTATTGAATTAAATTAATTAAATGAGTCTAGGTCCAAATTAGACTCACTTAACACATGAACCAAATTGAGTCCAACTCAATTAGCACAATTTAGATTACTCTTAATCCAATTTGGTTCATCACATGAGCCTAATCCTTTAGGTTCATCACATGAGCCTAATCCTTTAGGTTCATCAAATGAACCTAATATTCATCTAATTGCCCTTTGTGTGTGACCCTATAGATTGTTGTAACGTTGGCAATGCTCCTAAACCCATTTAGAAGCATAAGTAATGAGCGGTATCTAGCAACACATCATTACTACCCAAGTTACAAGAATGTTGAGATCCAACATCACCCTGTGACTACTAATTGTGACTCCTCACAATATATGACATTGTCCTTCTATCCTAGACATCTAGATTGATCAATATGAGGCATAGACCGTGTCAGCCTCTAATCAATCTAAATCTTGAACTCCAAGTAGACTCACTCAATCAAATGAGCTCAATATCTCATATTGACTCATTTGGGCATGGTCATGCACTTCGTGGTCTCACTCTATCAAGAATATCAATGTCACTCCTGTCATATAGGAGGGATAGATCCCATCTACATCACTCACATCCCTCCCCATAATTTGTTGCATACCCAGTAATCGCCATTATAGTCCACCCAGTTACGGGTGACGTTTGACGAAGCCAAAGTACGTAACTCCTTATGTAGGGAACCATGGTGACTTCAGGTCCAAGGACTAGTAGTCATACTAATAGCCACATGAGAAAGTATATGACACTCATATAATGATCCATGATACTTTCTCATGGCGGGTCATTCAGTATACATTCTCCAATGCATACCCATGTGTCAACTTGATATCTCTATATCCATGACTTGCGAGATCAAGTCATCGAGTTGACCTACATGCTAGTCTCATCATATTAACATTGTCCCTAAATGTTAATACCCGACTAGGAATGATTAAGAGTAGTGTTCCCTATATCATCCCACTATCGATTCGACCAAACGATTGATATAGGTAAGAACCTTCTGCTCAAGGACGCTATTATACTTAGTTATTTGGCACCAATACAAGTAAGTATAATAACCAAAAATAAATACCTTTATTTATATACAAGAATATGATACAACGAGTCCATACAACAATCATCAAATGATTGACTCTAGGGCTCTAACTAACAACAAGTTCAAGATGATCTCAGTTATGAAAGTCGACCTATTCAGATAATAGATTGAGAAGTTAAAAAACTGAGGAACAAAGCGATATCATTAGTGAAAGTACTGTGGCAAAGTCAACAGAATAAAGAGGTAACCTGGGAGCATGAGGACGAGATGAGACAGAAGTATGCACAATTGTTCTAGTTCAAGGATGAAATTTTTATAAGGTATGGGGGATTGTAACACCCGTAAATTTTCTCTGTTCAAAAAGGCAAAAAGAACTAGAAGAAGAGAAAAAGAAATAAAAAAATAGATTTAAAAATGGACTTGGGTAGGATTGAACCCAAGACCTCTTATATATGATTGGTTAGAGTTTCCTTTAGGGTGGTGGTAAAGCATCACACTAGCAATAGGAAATAATTCCTTATAAGCAGATTTTGGGAGAAGAGATGCTTCAACTTCCACTTAGTATAAAAGGTGAGGGATGAGATCAAAATCTAAATCTCTTCATTTTCCCTTCTCCCATACCAGGATTCATAAACTCTACTACTTAGCTTGGAGGTCTAGAGTTCGAATCCTGGGGAAGGCAAAAATCCACTGCTAGGGGTGGAAAGTCCTAGTGAGTAACGGCACGGCCAAGGGTCGTCGGTCGACGACATTAGAGGTTGCCATCGCCAAATGGGCTGACGACATAAGGGGCCGCCAGTGGGCCGCCGCAAGGGCCGCCCAAGAGGCCAAAGGGTCGGGTCATTACATCCTCCACATCGAATGAGTTTGTTTACGGATCACTAGATCAAACTCCCTTT
This sequence comes from Zingiber officinale, assembly GCF_018446385.1. Classification (NCBI taxonomy): domain Eukaryota; kingdom Viridiplantae; phylum Streptophyta; class Magnoliopsida; order Zingiberales; family Zingiberaceae; genus Zingiber; species Zingiber officinale. The sequence goes on along the minus strand of NC_056007.1, from coordinate 46,867,342 downwards.
ATGGATGATTATAGGAAATTATTTAGGTTTGTGTGATCTTCTCCATCTGAAGGGGTACAATCCTATTTAATGGACTAGGTATCAAGTAATGGTATACACTTAGGTGCATTTAATAGTATCCTCCCCATCGGAGTCACTACTATTATTTGTGTGACCAAAGAAAAATCAACTATTAATTTTATTTGTCATAAAGTTAGGTTGACAAGATAATAAAATTAATTGGGAAAACCCCCTCTTACAAATGTTTGAATTTGTATACGTCCACACTATTGTGGCATACACAATTCACAGTGTTTTGAGGTGTTAGTGAATTTAAATGATATTTTTTGAGGAATTAATATTATTTTAAATTCTAAAGTTTTGACAAAATATTTTGTGATTCTTAGGATTTCAAATGGCATTCAATCCTCTTGTAGTTATATTGAAAGAAAATAAACTTACTGGCCCTAATTACATTAATTGGAAATGAAACTTGGACATTGTCTTAATTTCTGAAAGTTACAAGTTCGTACTTTTTGAGATTTCTCCAAGCCTGTCTAATAGCGATTCTAGTGAAGAGGAGATTGAGTATCATAAGAAATGGGTTAGGGAAGATGAGATGGTGCAGTGTTACATTTTGACTTCTATGTCAAATGTGTTGCAACATCAACATCAAGGCAAGCCTACCGCTTATGACTTGATGCGCAATCTCAAGGAACTCTTCGGACACCAGAATCAGGCTACTAGGCAGGAGGTTATGAGAAACTTGATGACGACCACCATGACTGAGGGAACACCCGTAAGAGATCATATCCTCAAAATTATAGCTCTTTTGAATGAGATGGAAGTCCTTGGAGCAGAAATCGATGGGGAAACCCAGGTCGATATCATTCTCCAAACACTGCCTAAAAGTTTTGAGCAGTTCCGCCTGAACTACAACATGAACAAAAGGATTTATTTGTTGGCGGAACTTCTGACAGAACTTCAAGCAGTAGAAGGGCTATTTCATCAAAGTTCTCAAATTCATATTGCTGAAAACGTTTCTGCTTCTAACCCGAAAGGCAGAAAGAAGAAAAAGAAACAAGTTGGTTCAACAAAGAAAGTGAATCGATCTCTAGGGACTAGGCCGCATGCAGGTGTGAAGAAGCTGAAGGGTAAGTGCTTCACATGCAAGTAGTCTAGACATTGGAAAGTGGACTGCCCTCGTAGAAAGGAGAACAATAATGGTATATCTTATTCTCTAGTGTTGAAACATGTTTAGTGGTGTTATCTATCGGTACTTAGTGAGCCACTGATCATGTCTGCAATTCATTGCAAGGGTTCCAGGAAACTCGATGACTACATGAAGGGGAGATTACCTTCTACATGGGCAATGCTACAAAAGTGACGGTTGTTGCAGTGGGAGATGTTTATTTATCTTTTGATAGAAATAAAACATAGATTTTGAGAAATTATCTTTATGTACCATGTTTTAGAAAGAACTTGATTTCAGTTTCTAAACTATTTATGGATGGATATTCTATTTATTTTGATGACAAAGTAGTTGTCAAGAAAAATAGGGTAGTTATCTGTTCTGGTACGTTGGTTGGCAATTTGTATAATCTAAATCCAATAACTCCCACGATACAACAAATAGAAATTAATAACACATCTTCTAATTCTAATAAGAGAAGGCAACCTTTGGAAATAAACCAAACATATCTTTGGCATCTAAGGCTTGGTCATATTAACTTGAGTAGGATTCAAAGGCTAATAGCCGATGGACCTTTGGGTTCATTAGTGGTGGAAAATTTTTCAACCTGCGAATCTTGCTTGGAAGGAAAATTGACCAAGAGACCTTTTAAGGCCAAGGGGTATAGAGCCAAAGATGTGTTGAAATTGATTCATTCTGATTTGTGTGGACCTATGACTATCCAGGCAAGAGGTGGTTTCAAATATTTTGTCTCTTTTATAGACGACTATTCGAGATACGGGTCATTTACTTGATGCGCCGCAAGTCTGAGTGTTTTGATAAGTTCAAAAAATACAAGGCCGATGTGGAGAAACATCATGATAAAGGTATCAAGATACTACGGTCTGATCGTGGTGGCGAGTACCTCTTAGAAGAGTTTAGGAGTTACTTATCAGAGGTCGGAATTCAATCCAAATTGTCTACACCTGGTACACCCCAACAGAATGGTGTGGCAGAACAAAGGAATAGGACTCTCATGAAAATGGTGTGATCAATGATGAGTTATTCAGAATTACCAAATTCATTTTTGGGATATGCTATGGAAACGATAATGTACATTCTGAACTTGGTACCTTCTAAGTCAGTAACCTCTACTCCCACAGAATTATGGAATGAGCGTAAGCCTAGTCTGAAACATATTTGGATTTGGGGTAGTCCAGCACATGTGCTGAAGGAAGACGCTGATAAGTTGGAATCACATACAGAAGTTCACTTGTTTGTGGGTTATCCTAAAGGAACGAAAGGTGGTTTATTTTATAGTTCTAAAGATCAGAATGTCATTATTAGCACCAATACCCAATTTTTAGAAGAGTACTATGTAATGAACCACAAGCCTATGAGTAAAATTGTTCTTGAGGAAATAAGAGAAGACACATCTACTTTAGTACCAACGGTACAAGATGAGATATCACAAGAAACTACAACACGTGTCACAAATGATGCACAATTATAAGTAGTGCCTCATCGTAGTAGGAGGGTTGTTAGGCAACCTGATAGATTCATGTTTTTGGGAGAATCTTCGGACTTGATCCCTGGTGAACATGAACCTGATCCCTGGACATATGATAAAGCACTCCAAGATAAAGATGCAGCATCTTGGCAAAGTACAATGAACTCTAAAATAGAATCTATATACTCTAATCAGGTCTGGGAGCTTGTTGAACCACCAAATGGTGTAAAAGCCATTGGATGTAAATGGGTCTACAAAATAAAAAGAGGGATAGATGGGAAGGTGGAAACCTTCAAAGCAAGGCTTGTTGCAAAGGGGTATACTCAGAAAGAGGGAATCAATTATGAGGAAACATTTTCGTCGGTAGCCATGCTTAAGTCTATCCGGATTCTTTTATCTATTGTTGCTTATATGGATTATGAGATTTAGCAAATGGATATCAAGACAGCTTTCCTTAATGGAAGTCTTAAAGAAAATATCCATATGAAGTAACCAGAGGAATTCATTGCGAAGGGCAACGAGTATCTTGTATGTAAGCTCAATCGGTCTATCTATGGACTGAAACAAACTTCGAGATCTTGGGACATCCGATTTAATGAAGTGATCCAGTCTTATGGATTTATTCAGTGTCCGGATGACTCTTGTGTATACAAGAAGAGTGATGAAAACATGGTGTTATTTCTTGTACTATACATAGATGATATTTTGCTCATTGGCAACAATGTTAAAGTGTTGTCAGATGTAAGGGTATGATTGTCCAAGCAGTTTGATATGAAGGATTTAGGAGAATGTGTGCATATTCTTGGAATCAAAGTAATAAGGGATCGCAAGAAAAGAATGTTGTGCTTATCCCAAGCTTCATACATCGATGCTATTCAAGCTCATTTTAGCATGCAAAACTCCAAGAAAGGTTTTCTAACTTTTCGGCATGGAGTACCTTTATCTAAAGAGATGTCTCCTAAAACATCAAAGGAAATAGAGGACATGAAGGCAGTTCCTTATGCTTCGGCTGTAGGAAGCCTAATGTATGTGATGCTTTGTACGAGCCCGAATATCTGTTTTGTCGTGGGCATGGTTAGTAGATATCAAAGTAACCTAGGACATGGGCATTGGACTACCGTAAAGCATATATTGAAGTACTTGAAAAGGACTAGAGATTATATGCTAGTTTACTAGGCAGATGATTTGTTCCATGTGGGTTACACTGATTCAGACTTCCAATCAGATAGGGGCAATAGTAAGTCGACCTTAGGGTATGTGTTTACTTTGGGAGGTAGAGCCATAGCATAGAGGAGTGTTAAGTAGAAATGTATTTCGGACTCCACCATGGAAGCTGACTATGTGGCAGCCTCTGAGGCAGCCAAAGAAGCTGTATGGCTCAGAAACTTCTTGATGGAATTAGATGTGATTCCTGATTTGTCCAAAATTATCACAATTTATTGTGATAATAGTGGTGCAGTAGTAAACTCGAAGAAACCACGAGCCCATAAGGTAAGTAAATGCATTGAGCGCAAGTACCACCTAATACGAGACATCGTAAAGCGAGGAGAAGTTGTTGTCGCCAAGATTGCATCAGAAGATAAGCTGACAGATCATTTCACTAAGGCCCTTCCGGCAAGAGCTTTTGATGGGCATGTTGAGGGGATGGGGATCAGATATATGGTAGCATATATGGCAGAATAGTCTTTTAGTATAAGTGGGAGATTGTTAAATGTATACTAAAAGGCTAACTTTTTGTATAAACATTAATTTGAAATGAGAATCACATTAGTCAAATGTCTGCATTTAGTTAAATGCAATTGTCCATTTAATTTATATTGTAGATAAAATGGTGTGTGGTGTCACATAGAAAATGATGTTATCAGTTGCTTATAAATTATAAATAGAAGCTTACAACCAAGATGGATTGGAACAAATCATTGGAATGGTTATAGTGTAATTTGGTACTAATTTATCTTGACTATAAAATTACACTAGTACACTATGTGTATATAGAGCAGGACCATTTAAGGTTGTTCCTTTTATACTGACTGCATAAAAGAACAGAACTTCTATTATTATGGATATGCGTACTCTTAATCCCGATATAATAACAAGCACATGTACTTAGTATTTATTTCTTTAATTTATCAAAGGGTGAGATTTATTCGTTAAATCAATATGGCCGATAAATTGAGAAATAATATTATTTATATGGGGTGTTGTTGATTATAGAAGGAAACTGTGTCCTATTTATTAGGATGATGATGCCCCCTTGAGGAGCTCATAAGGATTGTCACGTAAACCCTGCAGGTGGACTTAGTTTCGATATGACAATGAAGTTGAATGGTACTACTCTTGGAGCTAGATGATAATTAAGTGAGGTGTCAGTAACTCATTTAATTAACGGGTATTCGATATCTTAAACACAAGGAGATTAACACACTCATGATAAGAAGGAGCCCATAATGTAATATGGGATTTGTGCAGTAGTTCAATAATTACTTTTTAGTGGTATGAGTTATTATTGATGAACTTGAGTTGGGTGTTCAGGTCGAACACAGGAAACTCATCCTCATTAGAAGGGCAAAACCAATTCCTCCTCTAGGTCCCTATTGTAGTCTCTATGTATAAAGCCTCTCATCCACCCAAGTCATCCTTATGGTCGTCCACATCCTTGCTTGGTGCCCAAGCAAGGGGTCATCCAAGATGGGTTTAAAAGTGAGTTTTTTATTTTTTAAATCTTTCTTTTTGTAGCCATCTACAATGTTTTAAAAGAGAGATTTTAAATTTTAAAAACTTTCCTTTTTCGTAGCCATTCACATGGTTTTAAAAGAGAGTTTTAAATTTAAAAAATCTTTCCTTTTGTAGCCATCTACAATGGTTTAAAAGAGAGATTTTATTTATGTTAAAATTTTCCCTTTTTGTAATCTTGATTTAAAAGAAGTTTTTAATTTTAAAAATCTTTCCTTTTTATAGCCATCTACAATGTTTAAAAAGGGGATTTTTAATTTTAAAACATTCCTTTTGTAGTCATCCACAATAGGAAATTTAAAAGAGAGATTTTAATTATTGTTAAAATCATTTCATTTTAGCCATTACCAAGGATTATAAAAGAGGATAGATGGTGCCTTAGAGGAAATAATCATCTACACTATTTCTATTCCTCTTCTATTCTCCTTGTGGTCGACCCCCTCATATTCTTATTCTCCCTTTGCTTTCTCACCTAAGGTCGGCGACATCAAGAGGATTCAACCATCTTGTGGCCGACGGGTTGCAAGGAAGAAAGAAGAACAAGAGGTGGTGTTCCTAGTTTTGATTCCTTGGTGGCCGAAAGTCTTGGAAGAAAGAAGGACTTGGGTGGTTTTTGTGTCTTGGTAGATCGTCGCCCACACGACGTCTAAGAGGAGGAGAGGAATACAGCAGAAGATCAAGAGGTCTTTAAGCTACTAAGAAAGGTATAACTAGTTAATTGTTTCCGTTGTATACTAGTTTATTTTTCCTTTGTATGGATCCTGAAGTACCAACACAAGAGGCTAGCGATCTTGTGCTTTGATTGAGGTCTCTGTAGTTTAACCTAGGATGTTCTGTAAGGAGTTTAAATATTCAATTTCTTTGAAAGGCTCTGACTAGGAAGTGGTGGATGATCCCATACCCAAGATGTCGAGTGCCTCACCAACGACCTGGAAGTCAATCCTTGAAATAGATATTTAATCAACTTCTGTAATATGGTTTAACTTCTGATGAACACATGGCTTGAGCTTGGATTAATAATGTTAAGTTCGTTTGCAATCCAAGTTTAACTTTTGAAAAGCACATGTGTTGTTAGGAAAAGTTCTTTGCTTGTACAAATTTTTGTACAGGGAAAACAAAACGGAATTCTGAGTAGCGCCAACAATGTACTACTAAAGTAGAATACATAGCAATGAGCGAATGCATAGCTCATTTGTTACGAATGTCTAACTAAAAATCTAATTCATCACTCTAGAACTAATCATATAGAAGTCAAACACCACTTTGTTAGAGACCATGTCACAAAAGAGAATATTAAACTTAATTATATTGAATCTAAATCTAAATTAGCTAACATATTCACCAAACCATTACCTGAATTTTAATTTAGCAACTTAAGAAGACAATTAGGAATGTGTTTTATAGAATAGGTTTTACAATTTCTTTCAAAATGTATTATTGACAAGTTTTTAAAATTATGTTTTCAAATTCCCTTTTTCAAAATTAGTTTTCAAAAATTATTTTAAAAATATTTACCTTTATGGAATAGCCTAAGACTTATCATAGAATTACATGCTCCTATAGTTTTAGCAGTTAGCATCTCACAAGTACAGTAGGATACCTTGCTTGTGTATTATGAAACATAAAGTTGTGTGAGATACTTAGGACTTAGCCTTACATTTTAGATTCATATGTCAGTGCATTATTATAACTCTGGGCTTTAAACACATACATTTATCAATTTGAGTAATTTAGCTAGTAACAAACTAGTTGAAGACAAACACTCAAATTGACTAACCTTAGCCAGCAACTACTATCTTATGGTAGTCAGCTAAGTATGATGGTTGGACATTTCTTTAAGGACTATTTCCTAGATATTTTTATTTTATTTATTTTAGATAAATTTTAAATCTTAAGTATTTCATACTTTCTTGGACTTATATGAAAATATAAATTTTAAGGGAAAAAATTAACATCATTTTTGAATTCATTTCAAGACCAAGTTTCTTTAACAAATTTCAAAACTCATTTCTATCTTTTCAAAAACTTATGCATTTTCAAAAATATGTTTTAAAAAATTTATTTACAAATCATTTCATAAATTATACACTTACGTACTAGAAAAGTTTCCTAAGAGGTATATTCATTCTTAAATTTTATTCTTGATTAAAACTTAGTGAAATGCTTTTTTTCCACTTCATCTTCTAGTTCAGTGTTTTCATAGAAAATTTTCAAAATCTTAGATTAACTTATGTTTGAAAAACTTTTGTTACAAAAGTTTTTAAAGGTTTTTTTCCTTTGAACCTTGGTTTTTCCTTAAAATATTTCCTACAAACTTTTAAAAGGTCACACTTGTGACTTTTTTTTAACACTTGGTTAAAAATTTTGGAAATTTTTTTCGAAAAGTAATAGTTGTAACACTTGTAGGATTGTTGCACTAGAGGGGGATAGAGCTCCTGGCTTTTGTTGTTGATCTTACGACTGGCTAAAGGGGGTTGAATAGTCGTGCCCCCCAAATGATTGCTTCTTTCTACAATGTTAGTGCGCAAGCGGAAATACAAACAAAGTAAGTAGAAAGTTAAACTAAAGACAAGAATAAGAAAGCAAACCACTACACGTTGTTTAATGTGATTTAGAGATTAGGGCTCCTACTCCACAATTGTTCGTAAGGTATCCGACCCCTATTCGTCGTGGATTAGCCCTTGGCAAACTCCGGCTACCTCAATTCACTCCGTGTGGTTGGAGAAACCTCACGAAAACATCAACTAAGACCTCTTGGAATAAAAAGAACTCTTGAGCACTTGTTGACTACTAATTAGGGTTAACCATCACTAATTTCGTCAACCTTAACAAAGCTTCTAAGTCTTGGTTATATAGGCCACAGGTTGGATAACCGCACCAACCAGTCAACTGGTGAAAGTGCCAATCGACTGCTCTCTATAGAATTTCAACCGTTACAACCTAATGGCTCGATACCAGTCAACTGGTAAAAGTACCAGTCAATTGCTCCACACTGGCTGAGTGAACAGAAGCATTCTGTTCACTCCCAGTCGACTGTTCAATTGACTGAACCAGTCGATTGATGAAAGTACCAGTCGACTGGTACCCCGAGTACAATCCGTCATCACTCAAACCCTCACCCTCTCAACTCACTTGACGCTTCTTTGCAGCCTTGACCTCTTGCCTTCAAGCCTACTTTATCCGGCTCTCGTCCCTCGGATGCACCCAAGCCCGCAGCTCATCTCAATGCCATCCTTCGCATATGCCTCAATGCTATTTCCCTCGGCATTTGTCCTTACTACCTTGTCCATGGTCCCTCAGATGCTCCTACAATCCTATACAAATCAAATACACATATCAAATAGAAGGATAAACCTAACTTAAACCCTTTGCCCAAACATAAAAATACATGGTCGCACAGACCATTGGGATTGCTCCAACAGCTTTCACGTTCGTTCGAAGAGTTGAGTAAAATGCAGCGAAATAAAGATAGAATGAAAAGTAAACAATTCTAACACGAGCAAGATTTACTTGGTTCAGAGCCTGTGACGACTCCTACTCCAAGGCCCACATGTGAGAGTGCTTCCGATGGACAATCACTAATCAATTTGTAAAGATTACAAGTACAGTTTGAAATAATTACAAGCATTTCAAAAACTAAGAATACCAATGACTTTGTAGGATGAAAGCTTTAGCAGAGTCATCATCAAAGCTTTTGGACATCGTAGATCCTTTATCGGAGCAGTCCACAAATGCAGAAGTTGTTCTAAATGTCGTTATCAAGCTTCTAGTCGAATGTTGCCTATATAGGCTATTCCGAGCATCTGGAACCCCTCTGGCCACCTGGACCACGTGTTCCGGCCAATCAGCGTGCTCTACGCCAGCTTGTGGATGACTTTTCGAGTCCAGGAGCCTGGACCGAATCTGGGCGCCCACCCCACCTGGGTACCCGAGGCCCGTCTTGGGTGAGCCTGGTCCGAGTGCCCGGACTGACTTTTTCTAACTTTTTATTTTTTGTAAAATAAAGTTAGTCCAGGCAATATAACATATATGTAAAATATGAATTTGACAGCCTCTGACTGTCCGATTCTGACTTTGAGTTCCGTTGAAACTCTAGGTCGAACTGACGCCTACTGTTCCCTCTTCGGAGGAATGCGTCCTCACCTACTCCTCTCAGGAGAGTTTACCTTTTACCAGATCAGTCCTCCAGACCAACTGGACTTTTGCTCAGCATCTAAGACTTCATGTCTTCATACTGAACGTCCTCTCAGACTTCCACCTGGTCCGCGACCACTAGAATTTTCACCTAGAGTCCCCGACTCTAGGATTTCGCCCAAAGTGCTTGACCCGCTAAGACTTCGCCTTGCCAAACCGCAGTTAGAACTTTCCTTTACCTAGGGTTACCTCCCCATAGGACCTAGGGTTACCTCCCCTTAGGTTTTTCCACCTGCCTAGAATCTACTAGGACTTTTGCCTAAGAACACTTAGGACTTTTCTTGCAAGCTCATTCATGTAAGGTGTAAGATTCAATGCGTGCGATAGAGGGGGGGTGAATATCATGCTCTTAAAATCTTTTCTTTACTTCTTTAAAAACATAGTCATGCAATGGAAAATTAGAGAACAGATTTGGTTACTTGGTTCAGAGCCTAAGTCGACTCCTACTCCAAGGCCCGCTATCCTTGATCTCACCGATGGACAAATCACTAAAACTCTTCTTTCCGAAAACCATGGAATGAAGCAGTGCGTATAAGAAAATGAGTAAGATAGTAACAACCTACTATCTTACTTGAGTTAAGTACAATGCAAGCGCTAAATTAAAAATATACCGACGGTATGTTAAAATTGAAGCTCGATCGACACTTGAATGATGTAGTTGCTTGCGAGTTGTAGTAGCAGTGACACGAGTAGCTTTTGTAGAGATTATCTTTAAATCAACTAGAATCAATTGTTACAACCTCGTACCTCGAGCTCACTTTTATAAAAATCATCTATTTTCGGTCGACCGATCCCCAGGTTCGGTCGACCAAACCAGCTCCCCTTCCATCTTCGCTGAGGTCTGACGCTGATTAGATCTTAGGCATTTACTATCATTAAAGTGTTCGATCGACCGATCACCTTTTTCGATTGATCAAACAGATAATTTTCCTGTTCCCCGAGATTTTCACTTAATGCTGCATGGATGAGATATCGTTCGGTCGACCGATCTGCTAATTCGGTCGACCGATCAGCTTAGCTTCCTTCTTTGCTTCTAACTGAGCTGATCTGTGCCACATCATCAGGGTTCGGTCGACCGATCAAGCTTTGATCAGATTCGCTCTAGTTTGGTCTGAACTTGTGTCTGTTCTGAGTTAGTCTGCTTTGGTCAACCGATCCTCCTGTTCGATCGATCGATTAGGCCGAACTTACAAAACAACGTTAAATAGTATTTTCCTACAAAACAGAGATTAGCATAGTAATATATAAAATGATTAACTAATGATAATTGACAGTTTAACTGTCTTGATCTCAACTTGGAAACCTTTCTGGTTTCTTCAGTTGGATCAGCGACCTTAGGTTATTCCCTTCAGGAACATGACCTCACTGTCGCTCCTCTAGTTGTTTACCTCAACCTACCTGCCAAACTTTAATCCTCCAAATCTGTTTGGACTTTTCACTTAGCCTTGATCGGCTCGCCAAGACTTTCTCTCTATCTTCAGTCCTCCAGACCTCTCGATCTCACTGCCAAGTGTCGGGTCCTCTCGACCCACTTGGTCTTTTCGCCTAGGTTCCACGATCTACTAAGACCTTTCCTGCCTAGCCTCCAACTAGGTCTTTCTTCGTTGAGTAAATAACCTACACACTTAATCAACTTTTTATATCACAACAAGACTTAATTTGAACCTTTGATAACATCAAACTTAGGTTTGATTCTGGTGCAACTTACGCCAACAATCTTTCCCTTTTTGATGTTTGGCAACTAAGGTTCAAAGTTAAGTTAAAATATGTAAAAATAAATAAGCAAGAAATTTAACTCTCCCCCCTAAGTTAAACATCTTCCCCTAAATTCACTATCTCTCCCCCTTTGACACATATCAAAAATAGGGGAAGCGAGCACACATAAGTAAAACTTGATTTGAAAATTTTTAAAGGAAAAATTATAAAATACATTTGAAATTTTAGCAAAGTAGAGTTTTCAAAATGAGGAACAATTTGAGTATTAGAAAATATTAAGTAAAGGTAAGAAAACAAATTTTGTAAAGTAAATCTCTAAAGAAATGGTTAAAAATATGTAGGTTTAAGAGAGTGTAAAATTTGAAAAAAAAATAGCAAGGTTAAAATTATGATTTATATTATTGAAAAGTGTAAAGTAAATAGAAAAGTTAAAAAAAAATTAGGGTGAAATTTTGAAAGTTGATAGTATAGTATAAAATTTTTAGAAATTGTATTAAAAAAAATAATTTGAAAAGTACAGAATAAATAATTTTCAAAAGAAAAGAAAGATGTTTGAAAGTTAAGTGTGAAGCTCCCCCTAAAGTCCAAGCATGGTTTTAAAAACTAAAAAAATGTCCTTATGATGAAATGCCCAACCTTTGTACTAAGCTAAACTACCACAAGATAGTAGCTCTTGACTCGGGTTGGTCAATTTGAGCATTTGGAACTAACTAGGTTGTTACTACTAGAAAATTAAAATCGATCAATATATGTTGTTTAAAGCCTAGATTTATAGCGATGCACAGACATAAGCATCTGAAATCTTATGTTGAGTCCTAAGCATCTCACCCATTCTAAGTTTTACAAGCAAGGGATCCTACTATACTTGTGAGATGCTGCCTCCTAAAACTATAGGATAATGCAATTCTATGGGAAAGACCTAAACTATTCCAGAAAAAAAAAATATTTTTGAAAAAAAATTTGAAAACAAAATTTTGAATGGGGAAATTTTACAAAAATAATTTTAAAAAACTACTAAGTACTAGTTTCAAAAACATGTTACAAGAAACTTATTCTATAAAACACATTCCTAAATATCTCTTTAAGTTACTAAATTCAGCTTCAGGTAAAGGTTTTGTAATTAAGTCGGCTAGGTTAGATTTTGAGTCAATATAGTTTAGTTTAATATTTTCTTTAGAGATATGATCCCTAACAAAATGATGTTTAATTTCTATGTGTTTAGTTCTAGAGTGATGGATTGGATTTTTAGTTAGATTTATAGAACTTATGTTATCAATGTAACGACCACCCTTCTTACTACTACTCTGAGGGTGACCGCTACTGATTCTACTAGCTACACTAAACTGGTACTACCTACTTAAAACTAGAAATGCTTTAAACTATTTGTTAAAAACATATCACATATCAAAATATGTCTCTAAATAGCAGCATAAAATTTTCTTGATACTTATATTTTCTTTCTTTTCTTTCTTTCTGGTTTATTCTTCTTTTTTTTTTCTTTCTTTACAAGATTAAACATGCAATAGGTGAAACAGCAAGTATAACGTACAGACATATGAAGCTTAAATACCTCTACTGTTTGCTACTTCCTTTATTAACTTGCATTCATGAAATCCTACCTAACATTCCTTGTTACGAAATGTAGTTCTTCATTCTACAACCAAACAGTAACTACAGGGAAGTCAATTAAAACTGCTGCAATTAAAGGACTGTAATTAATACTACTGTCCATCAGTTTCAAACAATCCGAACATCACATGCAATTTCTTCCATAAAACAAAACTCATATAGAATACTAGCATGCACATAAGAGTACTGAGCATATAACCACCAACTGTAACAATACTACTAAAAATACTGAGCATACCACTTCACACTTCTAACAACATTTGCAAGCTACAAATCAGATATTAACTCACAGCGGATTAAAATTTCAGCAGCAATAAAAGGGTACTGAGCATAGGAAATGGCCAATTCTTAGGAAAATAAACTCTTATACCACAGTTTAGTCAATTATGAACTCACGGCAGATTAAAAACTCTAGCAGCAACAAAAGAGTACTAAGAAATTGCCAACTTATTTGTCCTAACACATAAAAGAAGCAAATAAACAAAAATCCTTAGTATTGCAAAATAATTCTCCTATAGCAGTAATCAAAAAGAACACTAGCAGGTAACATTTCCAAATTCTTCTGGCAAGATCCCAAGCTTCCATAACAGCCACCACACACACCATCAACGTCTCCTTGTCGCCTTCTTCTACACCACTTTAGCTTTTCCTTTATTTTTATCCATATCTGCAGTAGGAGGAAAGGTAGTATCTATAAGCTAAAAGCTTAGTAAGTGCTTTCTACTCACAAAATCCGATACGGAATGCATAAGCATAAAAGAAAGCAGGGAAATACATGCTCAACATGAAAATAGCAAATGGAACTACATCATGCATCTCTAAAGGGAAACAACAATTTAATTTGCTAAAATTGGCAACTTTGATAAAAGAACTTATTCTGTTTGTTTCCAAATTAATACTTGTATACTTTAAAAATAATATTCAACTTAACTTGGGCCCGGCATTGTACCACTTTGCGCGCCTTTCTTAATGAGAATTGAGGTAGCTAATCCCAAAACCATTAAGACACTTCTAGACCTTATGTCTAGGGGCAACTTGGAGCCCATCCCTTGGACATTGTGTCCGGTACATGCCTCTTAAAAGTAAAATACTTTTCTTTATATCTTTCCTTAAATACTTCTTCTAATAAAATGCCTTGGCATTTATTAGAGGCAATTTAAGCAACTCATTTAGCAGCTCAAACACATGCCACGTTCACATTAAAAGTTTAAGCAATTTAAGCATATCCCTGTTTCACCTTAAGCTACAGAACTAACTCCAATACCAACTTTTCATACCTAACAGATGTAAAGGTAAGAATTCTAGAAATAACCCAAAAATATAGCCTCATGAGACATAGCTGAATCAATTCAATATATATCACATCTCAAGTAATCAGTTTTCTACTGCGAAACTATCCATAACCAATTATGATCAATTTGCATGCTTTAACATGATTGAATTGCTAGGAAGACTAAAGTTCGAACCTACTGCATTCATCACTAAAACTAGTTTCTATTGAACTAAAATTTGCTTCCAATAGAAAACATCTGAGGATGATGGCATCCAAACAAAGCACTAATACATCAGCACTAGCATTTCTAATTCAGTACTAATACATGAGGTTAGCCAATTCTATCGACAATAATATTCCAGGTAATGTAAGATAGTATAATTCCAGTGGTAACACAACAGGCTTAAACTAGAATATATCTACTTAAACATGCTTGATGTGTAAGGTAAACACACCTAACTAGCATGCTGTGGTATCAAGGGAAACCCTCAAACCTTCTGTTCGTGCACTAAATAAAACATCAAGGACTGAAACCAAAACTTAAACCTATTTGCCAGATCAAGGAAACAAGATCCGAAACTACATACACTGAGGAAAAAGGCTACTGTTGTTCATTTCACAACAACAAAACACAAACGAAAACCCCGAAAGCTACTCCTACCGCAGGTGAGAAGCACTTACCATGGGTTCTTGGACTTACAACCGGAGAAAGAGATCTAGGGTTCGGATGAGGTGAAGGTTTCGGCGATCCCTTCCTATCCGCGTGTTCTCCTAGACGAGGAGACCACGAATCCGTGAACAACTCCCGGAAAGAAGTCCTCGCCGGCCGCCGGAAACGAGCCCTAGCGCCGTCGCCCCTTTTTCGCCCGAGAAAGAAAAATCGCGCCGTCGGGAGAGAAAAGAGAGGAAAAACTTAGGTTTAGGTCACGGTAAACACTTAACCCCTTTATAACTTAGTTTTAATTCGATTCCAACTATGCTTAAATCTATTTCTCTCCATACTAGGTTAATAAAACCGTGTAGCTCAGCTGGTTGGCTGGATTCGGCAGAGATTCGGCTCGGGTCAAGGTCTCGGGTTCGAGTCTCCCCTTCAACGTTTTTATCAAAACTTCTTTCTTTTTGTAACCCTACTAAACGATCTCCAAAAATTACATAAAAATACTCTAAAAATTCCTAAAAATCTCTAGAATATTTTAAAAGTATTTCCAAATATTTTTATGGACTTTTAGAACTTAAAATAAGGAAAATTGGGTCGTTACAATCAATATAGGTTTTCACATTTTTATAATCTAGATTAAAGTCTTTTAAGGTATGGGACATCCATAGCAAATGAGCGACACATTCACCCATTGCTATGTATTCGACTTCAGTAGTAGATAAGGCAACACAATGTTACTTTCTACTAAACCAACTAAATAAGGAGGGTCTTAACAGTTGACTTCCTCCACTTGTACTTTTTCTATCTAACTTACATCTGGCATAATCCGAATTAGAATAACCAACTAATTCAAAATGTGAAGATCTAGGGTACCACATTCCCACATTAATAGTTCCTTTTAGATATTTCATTTTTCTTTTAACACATGATAGATGGGACTCTTTGGCGAATGTTTGATAGCGAGCACACATACTTACTACAAATAATATGTTTGGTCTGCTTGCAGTTAAGTATAATAAGCTACCTATCATGCTTCTATAGATTCTTAAATCAACTGATTTACCATTTGGGTCACTATCTAGATTAATGTTACTAGCCATAGGTGTTTTTAATGCTTTTGAGTTTTCCAAACCAAATTTTCTAAGTAGATCTTTTGTATATTTAGTTTGATGCACATAACTGCCCTCTTTAGTTTGTTTAATTTGAAGTCCTAGAAAATAATTTAACTCTCCAACCAAACTTATTTCAAATTCAGTTTCCATTAAAGTTATAAATTCTTTTAAGAATTTTGAATTTGTTGATCCAAACACTATGTCATCGACATAAACCTAGGCTATGAAAATATCATAATTAAGGGTTTTTATAAAAAGTGTATGGTCAATTTGACCCTCCTTAAACCCTTTTGAATTTAGAAAACTATAGAGAACCTTTCATACCAAGCCCTAGGCACTTGTTTTAATCCGTAAAGTACCTTTTTGAGCTTAAAGACATAGTTAGGGTTTTCTAGATCTTCAAACCCTAGTGGTTGACTTACATAGACTTCTTCTTTAATTTGTCCATTTAGGAATGAGAATTTAACATCTATTTGAAATAATTTGAATCCTTTGTATGCTCCATAGGCTAGCAACATCCTAATTGATTCAAGTCTAGCTACCGGGGCATAAGTCTCATCGTAATCTAGTTCTTCAACTTGACTAAACCCTTTGGCAACTAGTCAGACTTTATTCCTTATGATTTCTCCTTGATCATCTAACTTATTCCTAAAAACCCATTTGGTGTCAATAATTGATTTTCCTTTTGGTGGAGGTACTAGATCCCAAATCTGATTTCCTTCAAATTGACTTAACTCTTCTTGCATTGCAATTATCCAGTCGGGTTCTGGTAATGCATCAATTACAGTTCTAGGTTCAATTTTAGATATTAGTGCTATTTGACTTAAGTTCCTAAAAGTTGATCTAGTTTGAACCCTTATTTCAGGATTACCTATGATTTGTTCAATTGGATGACTAGGGTTTGATTTCACTGTATGTGAGTTAGATTTTTTAGGTTGTTTAGTTTATGTTAATTCTTCTTCTTCTTCCTCTTGATTTATAGAACTATAGTGTTTATTAGTCGCGATATTATCTATATTTTCATCAAAAGTTACATTAGTGGTTTCTTGAATAGTTAAGGTAGATTTATTGTAAACTTTATAGGCTCTACTTGTAGATGAATAACCAATAAAAATTCCTTGTTGAGTTTTTGAGGTAAATTTCCCAAAGTAGTCTTTAAGGTTTAAAATGTGTACATTACATCCAAATACTTTAAAATATTTTATGTTCGGAATTTTATTAAAATAGACCTTATAAGATGTTTTATTTAGAAATTTATTAATTATTGTTCTATTTTGGACATAACAAGATGTATTAATAGCTTCAGCCCAACAATATTTAGGTAAATCATATTCATTTAACATTGTTCTTGCCGCTTCTTGTAAAGTTCTATTTTATGTTCTAGTAGACTATTTTGTTGTGGAGTCTTTGGCCATGAAAACTCATGATGATAACCATTTTCTAAGCACAAGTTTGTAAAATTTTAATTCTTGAATTCTCCTCCATTATCACTTCTAATTTTCTTAATTTTTGTTTTTTTCATTTTCTATTTGTTTGCAGAAATTACTAAATATTTCAAACGCTTCATATTTGTGAGTTAAGAATTTAACCCAAGTGTATTTAGAATAGTCATCTATTATTACTAAGCAATAAAGACTTCCATTCAATGATTTTATTCCATGAGAGTCAAATAAGTCTAAGTGTAATAATTCAAGTATTTTATTAGTTTTATTCTGATTAGTTAGTTTGTGGATTGATTTAATCTATTTTCCTTGTTGACAAGGATTTCATATTTTATTTTCAGGATTTCTTAATTTTGGTAATCTTTAAATAATCCATTTTTGTTTAATTTCAATAAATTCCTAATATAGGTGTGAGCTAGTCTTCTATGCCACAACCAAGTTTCTTCATGATGAGTTGGAAAACACCTAGGTAGTGTTTTTGGTAGATTAATTGAATAAATATTTTTATCCCTAAAACCTTTTAGCAATATATTAGTTGATTCAGTGTAACTTATTAGACATTCAGAAGATAAGAACTTTACTTTGAATCCAGAATCACATAGTTGACTTATACTAAGCGAGTTATAATTAAAATGTTCAACAAGTAAAATATTTTTAATTGATATATTTGATTGTAATTGAATTTCACTTGTACCAATTGTTGGATCAAGAAGCGCTAGAGGGGGGGGTGAATAGCGCTCGTTGCTATTTCGTTCGATTCATAAAACTCGAGTGATAAACGCAACAGAAATTAAAAGGACAATCACACACAAAGACACGAGGAGTTACTTGGTTCGGAGCCTGTGACGACTCCTACTCCAAGGCTCGCGATCGTAGATCTCTTCCGGTGGGCAACAACTATAAGCTCAAAAAGTTATTACAAACTAATTACAATTTAAACTGTAAAGAAAGGAATACCGACAACAAGAATATCAAATCTGGAGCTCCAGGTCGTCGGGATGTTACTACAGCACTTCGGGAACTTCTCGTTGGCAGCTTGTCGCAAAAGGGTCGCTTAGAAGGTGATGTATTTACTGCTGCCTCGAGACATATAAAGGGTGTTCAAGGCACCTCCATTAAGCTCCAAGGCGCCTCCAACCCAAGATTTTATCCCGATTCAGGCGCTGCCAATCAGGCTTTGACCGCTGCCCGTTATCCACCTGAGGGCGCCTTCAACGCCACTCCAAAGTGCCTCCAAGCCGCGGTCCAAGGTGCCTTTAGTCCCTATGAAGGCACCTCTAGCTCCTTCTCGCAGACAACCTCACCTTGTACCTGAGGCGCCTCCAAGCTCCATGGAGGCACCTCGGGTACTGCTCATCCGAGGTGAAAAACTGCTCCTTTATTCCTACAAAATGTCTTAGTCCCAAACACATATCGTGCAAAATAAAGTTAGCACATAATAGTCATAATGAATTAAATATTGATAGTCTCGGAGACTATCCTGGGTTTGACTTCGGATTTCCAACCGGAAACCCAAGGTCAGCCCGACGCCTAATGTTTCCTTTGCGGGGAACGCGTAATTACCTACTACACTCAGGAGATTTACCTGTTGCCAACATGATCCTCCAGATCGACTGGACTTTTGCTCGGTGCTCGATGCTTTTGGACTTTCTGTTGGACGCCCGACCCGTCCAGTCTTTCACCTGGTTCGCGACACCAGGACTTTTCACCTAGGGTTACCACCCCCTAGGACTTTTTGCCTGAAGCCCTCGACCCGCCAAGACTTTCCGCATAGGGTTACCAACCCCTATGACCTAGGGTTACCACCCCCTAGGGTATTCCACCTGCCTAACCGCAGCTAGGACTTTTGCCTAAGTACACATAGGACTTTCATGCAATCTTATTCAAACTGTTAGATCACAAAACAGCTTAACTATGAACCCTTTGCCATTATCAAAACACAGGTTCGATCGTCGGATGCTTCCAGCACCAACAATCTCCCCCTTTTTGATTATGACAACTGAAATTCAAAGTTAAATAAAGATAGATGCATAAATAACAAATTTAGTATAAGCAAGCATAGGTGAACAATTTTAGATGCAACCAAAACTTTTAAGCTAAAACTTTTAAAGTTTAAGGCTCCCCCTTAATTAAGGCTTTCTCTTAAGTTGAATTTTTGAATTTTATGTCTACTCTCCCCCTTTGCCATATATCAAAAATATAAGATTAGTAAGAAAGAAAAACCATAGTGTTTAGGTATATTTTGAAAAGATTTTAAGAAGTAATGTTTAGTTATACCTTGAAGAGAAGAAGGACTTAGCTTAGAAGAAATGGTCTTGTAAGACTTTTAGCTAAGTCTTAAATAACTTAGCTAATTTTGTAATATCAAAATATTTTGAAAAAAATACCTAGTTAAACTAAGATATTTTTTGTTGTAACCCAATAAGCTAAGTAAATGTTAAGGGTTCAGAGAGGATAGTTATATTGAATGGCAAAATTTGAGAAATTACTTGGGTAACTTTTGAAAGAAAAACTTTTTTGAGAAAAGTTAAATTTGAAATACTTTATAGAATTTTTCTCAAAAATTAGCTAAGTTTGAAATTATTTGAAAAAAAATTTAATAAGCCTTTAATAAAATAGCTTTGGGAATGTTATTAGAAAATATAGCTGAAGTTGAAAAGTACTTAGCTTGATTTTGAACTTGAAAATATTTAAATAATTTTAGTTTGAAAGACTTAGTTAAATTTTAGCTACTAAGAGGGAGAAGCTTAACTCGTAAAAACTCTAACTAAGGTTGTTCATTTAAGTAGTCCTAAAGTCCAAGCATGAGTAACTTTGAAAAATTTTAAATTAATCATTTAATCCTCTGGGTCAAGTGTCTAACCATTAGTTACTAACTGCTTACCTAGAAGGTAATAGCTTTTACTTGGCTAGTCAAGTTAAGTTGACAATCTAATTAGATTTGATTAGGTTAGGATCACTTACCTTGATTACTTTATTTTTTATATTTAACGCCCAGACTTCCTGCGATGCATAGAAATAAGCATTCTGAAGTCTAGGCTGTACCCTATGCATCTCACGTTGTTCTAAGTTTTTCAAACACAAACAAGTTATGCCTAGTGTGCTTGTGAGATGCTCTGGCTGAAACTAGGGGAACAGGATATCTAAAGGTAAGTGCCTAGGCTAAGTCCAAAATTTGAAAGTCTAATAAAATTGGGATTTTTTAAATCATTTTTCCTAGAAGTTTTATAAAGGAAACTAAGCAAGAGTTTACCTAGATGTGCAAAACTAAGTAACTTATAATAAGAACTAGTAAGTAGAAAGTTATGTTGTGTAACTAAACTCTAAATGGAAAAAGTTTAACTAGATAATAATAGAAGATGAAAAGTGTCTGTGTAAATAAGTACAATGCATGAAAAGATAGTATCAATAAGTAGGATCATCAGCTGGAGGTGGTGCAAGAGGCTACTCGGGAGCAGGCTGCCCCTGACGAAGCGAGGCAAAGTCGGAAGTTATGTCTATGCGAAGCATGCGGAACTCATCAGCATAAGCCGTCGTGTCTGAGCGGAGTAAGCCTCGAGACGTGTGAGTCGGTTCTCGACAGATAGGGAGGTGGATCGTCGAGTCGAGGTTGAGGGCCCTGTCGAACTGGAGGGATGTCCATGAAAATCCTCGGTTGTGAACTCTAACACGTCCTCTCCCTCGGCTGGAGCAAAGAAGGCAAAGAACTCGGCGTCTGCCTCGGACCCTCTGGGAGGAACTGGCTCATCCTCGGCTGGGTCTGCTGGCGTAGGCCTGCCCACCCATGCTAGGACCCCCTGAGTAGTGACATCTATATGTGCTAGCCTAAAGGAATCTAGCCCAAACTCATCATACCGGGTAAGGGGAATAATCGTCCCCTAAGTCACATTGATGCCCTCTATCGACGAGAAGATAAATGTCAACACATGGCAGTAGGGCATTAGGACTACTCTGGATGTGACAAGACTGGCTGCATGAACTATGTTTGAGAACATATGTAATCCAATGTCTATCTCTAAATGATGACATAATGCGTACAAAAAGAAAGAATGTGACGGTCGCATCTTCGGGACGTCCCGAGATGTGATGGGTAGTATGCATGCAGTGAGGACTCTATACATGATATAATCCTGCACTCTAGAGACATCAACCTGAAATCAGAGACTCCAAGTGGTCTCTCCCCACCAAAAAAGTACTCATAGAGTGTATCTAGAGTAATGTGGGAGTAGGGGTCATCAAATGGCAGATCCCTACTAGGGTAGCACAGGAAAGAAGATGCAGACTTTCTAAGTTCTAGGCTGGTGCGTAATAGAGAAGGACTAAATAGGATGTCTTTTCCACCAACTCTGGTGGAATAGACCAAATCATCAACCTTTTCAAGGTTGTTGAAAAACTAGGCACATAGATCTCTATTTACTGCATGACTGCAGTAAACCAGTTTGTCCAACTGGTAGTGAGCAATCATCTATGTGATGGACAAACAATAAGTGGTAAAACAGAGTCTATTCAAATATCTACACTTAATGACAGAGTATGAGTGCTGAGAAAAACTAATTCTATGCTGCTCAGTAGGGAATCTAGCATTAGTGGACGGGCAATGCCCGAGGTGGACGTAATATTACGTCGTTTCCTATTTTCAACCATATACACAAGAATCGCAAACAAACACTAAAACTATGTAAAAGATGATTTCAGATAGTTTAGAGTACACCTAGGAGGCATTGTAGGGTATTTGAAGGAGTTGAAGGGTAGAGATCTGAGGATAAGGCGCCTTGGATCGAAGGTTTCAACGAGAAGACAAACTACAGCAAACTCTCTGTTCGCTGCCTATATCCGCGTTGAAGGCGCCTCCAAGCACGTTGAAGGTGCCTCCAATGAAGAGTTTAGGGCGCCACGGACTTGGTCCGAGGTGCCTCTGATGGTTTCGACAAGAGTTTTCCCGCCTGTCGTAGAGGGTGCCTCTGCTGTCGTAGAGGCGCCTTCATTAGGCACCTTTTCAGTTTTTTTTTGTTAAAATAATTTTAAAATAAGTTTCAAAAAGATTTTTAAATATGTTTTTAAAACATTTTAAATAGGTTTTTTTAAATAAGTTTTTAAAACATTTTTAAATAAGTTTTTAAAAGAATTTTTAAATAAGTTTTAAAAACATTTTAAAATAAGTTTTAAAAACATTTTAAATAAGTTTTTAAAAACATTTTAAATAAGTTTTTTAAAACATTTTAAATAAGTTTTTTTAAAAGATAAGTTTTTTTAAAAGATTTTTAAATAAGTTTTAAAAGATTTTTAAATAAGTTTTAAAAGATTTTTAAATAAGTTTTTAAAAGAATTTTTACATAAATTTTTAAAACATTTTTAAATATGTTTTTAAAAGAATTTTTAAATAAGTTTAAAAGAATTTTATTTTAAATAAGTTTTTAAAATATTTTAAATAAGTTTTTAAAACATTTTAAATAAATTTTTAAAGCATTTTTAAATAAGTTTTTAAAACATTTTAAATAAAACTTTAAAACATTTTTAAATACATTTTTAAAACATTTTAAATAAGTTTTTAAAACATTTTAAATAAGTTTTTAAAATTATTTTGTTAAATAAGTTGTCAATTTTAATTTTAATTTTTGTCCTTAGTCATCTCACTCAATCTAAATTTTTCTATCAGGGGATCCTATAATATTTGTGAGATGAATTTGGTTCGGTTATATAGGGTTAGGTTTAACTTTATGTTAGATTCAGGTTTAGCTTTGGGCTCAGCAAATAGGCATTCTTTGGATAAACCTCTGGGCTATGGTGAGTCACTTGAACATCATTAAGGTAATCATGCCTTCGAAGTTTTCCAAATAGTCCTATCCACTGAACTTAGTATAAAATCTTGGTCTAACTAGTTAGGATCCGTAAAGGGTAGCTTCGGTCAGTTCCACTTAACCAAATACACCAGGTCGAAGCCATATCTTCCTAGACATGCATAGACTGAGATTCCCTAACGTACTATCATCCAAAATTTCACCAGTACAGTAGGTCAAGTCGAACCTAGCCCTTTTAGTTCTAACCCTAATTACCCTACCGGGTAGCTTGGTTTGGATTACCCTGCCGGGTAGGTTAGTTTTGGAGGTGCCAACTATTCTGGAGCATCCCTACATTATTAATTTATAGATTGGATTTAAGTTTCTTAATTTAATTATTTTCTTTTAATTATTTATCTATTTATTAATATGGTTTTTCTTTTGGCTCTCCCTGGATCATAGCCTCGATATGGTCTATCAAGGTAACGTACTTGATCCTTGGGAACCCAATATTGACCAAGTCCAACTTGATTGACCAAGTTGGACTTAGGTACCCATGCTTAGACCACTTTTCTATTTGTTCTGTTTACAAGTGACAAATATGATCTATATTTCTTTTTAGGTTTGAATCCAATTCCAGATCTGTTGTATACGACCTTTTGTTTTCCAAGAATCAGGTCAAGATTCTTGGAACCCAAAGTAAACCGTTCCAACGCGGTCTTCAAATCCTTGACTTGAATTTTCAGGTTGGAATTCTCTTCCTCAAGTTTTGGACTTGAGTCGAGGTTCCAATCTGAACGGAGTCAGACAAGGATTTAGAGTTGGTCACTTCTTTAAGGGCTGATGCCTCTTTCAGAAGTGACTTGATCCGAATATTGGATTTTGCTAATTTACATAACAAATAATTAACTAAATTATTTAAATGTGGAATACTTACAGTGGGGTCAGGCCCTTCGAAAATGGATACGGATTCGTGGCTTCTTTCCGATTCAGCTTCCGATTCGCTCTCACTCTCAGACATATTATTCTGGTCCCGGGCTATCAGTGCAAGGAGACTCGTTTGATCGACTGCATCGTCGTCGTCTTCTGAGGAAGATTCTTCGAACGCTGCGTTCAAGACCTTTTTCCTTCTTTGTTTCTTTATCTCCTTTTGGTTGGGACAGTTGGCTTTGATGTGTCCCTTGTGGTTGCAGCCATAGCATGCCACTTCAAATTTTACCTTCGAGCTTGATTGAGTTTCCTTGGACTGGACTGCCTTCTTGAGGTCCCTTTTGTTGAACCCCTTCTTCTTCTTGTAGAGCTTCTTTACAACGTTGAAGAGCTTAGCCGTTAGCTCATTATCTTCATCGTCTGAGCCAGGTTCTTCGTCTGATTCTAGTTTAGTTCTACGCCTTGGTCTTGGTTCGCGTGTTCTGCTTGTACTTGCAACTAAAGAAATGTCCTTCTCGGTTGGTTGTGCATTAGTCTGCTCATGTAATTCGAACTCAGAGAATAATTCATCTAACTTTAACGAAGATAAGTCCTTAGAGACTTTGTAGGCATCTACCATTGATGCGCACAATGTACTCCTTGGAAACGCGTTAAGAGCGTACTTTATTATATCCCTGTTCTCAACCCTTTGCCCGATCGCGTGGAGTGAGTTGAGGATGTCTTGAATTCGAGCGTGGAGTTGACTTGCTGTCTTTGTTGGGACTTTCGGGTCGCAAAAATCGCTTTTTGCATTGCAGAAACCCCGAAGTCTTGCCACCGGATCCGTGCGAAGGTTAAAAATTTTACATGTACATGTTTGTAATCCTAGATCTATCTTAGATCTACATGAAATAAAGTATACCTTTTGATGCGAAGCCCTTCGCTTATCCAGCTCGTCCAAGGTTCTTCGGATCTCAAGTGTGTTCAAGTGTACACACCTCTAGAAGTATCCACACGGGACAAGAGATGGAAGAAAAACACCTAGAGTGTGCTAGCACTCTTGGATGTTTCAGCCAAGGAGGATGAGAGGGAGAGAAGAGAGGAAGAGAGGAGGAAGAAGATGAAATCAATTGCCTTGAATAACCAAAAATGTAACTCCTCTCCCTTTTATATGGCCGACCACTCTTGGGATACCAAGAGTCATGCCTCTTGGTTTCTCTCCATTGTTGGAGTGTATACTTAAAAGTTTAGCTTTTGTACACATTTATTTTGAAATAAAGAATCACATTGGTCAAATGTTTACATTTATTTGTTAAATGTAATTGTTCAATTAATTTATATAGTAGATAACATGGAGTGTGGAGTCACACTTAGAAGATCATGTTGTCGGTTCTCTATAAATTATAAATAGTTGCTCACGACTAAGATGGAAAGGAACAAACCATCAGAATAGATGTAGTGTAATTAAGTATTAGTTTATCTTGACTAATAAATTACACTGATACACTTTAAGTATATTGAGTAGGATCATTTAGGTAAGTTCTTTTTGTACTGACTTAGTAAAAGAACTAGACCTTACTTATTATGGAAGTGTGTGCTCTTAATCCTAATATAATAACAAGCATGTATATTTAATATTTATTTCTTTGACTTATCAAACGGTGAGGTTTAGCTCGATAAATCAATATGCCCGATAAGTTGGGAAATGATATTACTTATAGTATGTGTTGTTGATTATAGAAGGAATCTGTGTCCTAGTTATCTAGGTTGAAAATGTCCCCAAGAGGAGCTCATAAGGATTGCCATGTTAAACCCTACAGGTGGACCTAGTCCAACATGACAATAAAGTTGAGTGGTACTACTCTTGGAGCTAGATATTAATTAAATGAGTTGTCAGTAACTCACTTAATTTGTGGACATTCATAATCTTAAACACAGGGAGACTAACACACTCATGATAAGAAGGAGCCCATAATGTAATTTGGGATTGGTGCGGTAGTGCGGTAATAACTCTCTAGTGGAATGAGTTATTATCGATGAACTTGAGTTGTGTGTTCGGGGCGAGCACGGGATACTCAAGCTCATCGGAAGGCCAAAACCAATTTCTCCTCTAGGTCCCTGTTGTAGCCTCAATAAAGCCTCAAGTCCATCCAAAGAAAAGTCTATCTTGGTGTCCAAGAAGGGGGCGGTTCATTGCTTGGTGACCAAGCAATGACCGGCCACATATTCTCTAGAAGTGGCCGACCCTTGCCTTGGGCAAGGGGGCCGATCACAATATTTAAATTAGGAAGGGTGTTTTTGAATTTTTAAATTTTCTCAGATATTTACAATTTGTAAAAAGAGAGATTTTAAAAATTTATAAAATTTTCCTAATTTAAATTAGGCCACAAGGTTTTAAAAGAGAGTTGTAAAATTTATAAAACTTTCTTTTAAAAAGAAATATTATTAGAGATGTTTTAAATTTTAAAACTTGGTTTTAAATTTTAAAACTTTCCTTTTAATATCCACATTAGAAAAAAATAGAGTTTGTAAAATTTTATTAGAAGTTTTCTTCTTTTAAAATTTTATAATTTTTTTCCCTTTTAATAAGTGGCCGGCCACCTTGCTTGGTGCCCAAGCAAGGGGCCGGTCAAATAATTAAACATCAACAAATAGTTGTTTAATTAATAAATCAATCTAGGATTGATTAATTAAAAGGAAAGAAAAAGAAAAAATTAAAAGGAAATAGGAATGAGTCTAATTTTTATAAAACTCTTTCCATAATTTTCCGTTGGGAAACTAATATAAAAAGGGGGGAAGGGGAGGCCTTGAAAAATATAACAATTGATATTGTGTTGTTGGAGATCATCAAGTGGTCGGCCCCTCTCCCTCTATTACCTTTTCTCTCTTTTGCTTCTTTGTGGTGGTGGCGGCCGAATTCTAGAGAAGGAGGAGAAGCTTTCCGGGAGGTGTTCGTCTTGGAGGATCGTCGCCCACACGACGTCTAAGAGGAGGTGAGGGATACGGCAGAAGATCTCGAGGTTTTAGCATACAAGGAAGAGGTATAACTAGTATTTAATTTCCGCATCATACTAGTTAATTTTTCTTTATATAAATACCAAATACAAGAGGCATTCGATTCTTGTTTTTCGAATTTAATTTCGATGTTGTGTTTTTTTTCTTTTTTCCATGTGATTTGATTGTTCCTTTTGGTTAACCTAGAGTTATATAAGGAAATTAAATATTAACTTTCCTTAAAAGGCTTTGTCTAGTCGGTGGTGGTTGCTCCCATATCCAAGAAGGCCAAGTGATCTAAATTTCGATGTGATTTAATTTCGATGTTGTACTGGAAGTCAATTTTGGAAACTAATATTTAATTGAATTTATAACCTAGGTGATTTGGATCAAACGTGTTAAGTTCCCCAGGAGATCTAAATCTAAACCTAAAAGAACATATAAGTTAAACTTGGAATCAAACGTGTTAAGTTTCGCAGGAGATACAAGTTTAACTTAAAAGAACACATGGTAGCTAGGAAAGGTTCAGATCACGTACAAAATTTTTGTACAGTGGAGCCATTGGGTTTTCCGAGTAGCAACCAACATCCATGAGGTGGCACACACATAATGTAGCCATGATGATGTGGAACACCATCATTGGCCGGCCCCATGCCATGTGGCTTTGGTCAAGTCAAACTTGACTAATGAAGTGGCATTTGGTCAAGTCAAACTTGACCTTTCATCTTCCCTCTCAAGTCAAGTCAAACATGACTTAAATTCTCCCATGGTTGATCAAATCTAACCATTGATACAAGCCAATTTGATTTAATGAATCTATATTCATTGAATTAAATTGATTCAATGAGTCATAATCTAAATTAGACTCATTGAACACATGAATCAAATTGAGTCCAACTTAATTAGTTTAATTTGGATTACTCTTAATCCAACTTGGTTTATTACATGAACCTAATCCTCTTGGTTCATCAAATAAACCTAATCTCCATCTAATTGCCCTTTGTGTGTGACCCTATAGGTTCTTGTAACGTTGGCAATGCTCCTAAACCCATTTTGAAGCATAAGTAATGAGTGGTATCTAGCAACACATCATTACTACCCAAGTTACAAGAATGTTGAGATCCAACATCACCTTGTGACTACTAATTGTGACCCTTCACAATATATGATAATGTCTTTCTATCCTAGACATCTAGATTGATTAATGTGAGGCATAGACCGTGCCATCCTCTAATCAATCTAAATCTTGAACTCCAAGTAGACTCACTCTAATAAAATGAGCTCAATATCTCATATTTGTTAGTTAGAGCCCTAGAGCCAATCATTTGATGATTGTATGGACTCATGTATATCATATTCTTGTATATTAATAAAGGCTTTTGTTTGGTTATTATACTTATTTATATTAGTGCCAAATAGACTAAGTATAATAGCGTCCTTGAGTAGAAGGTTCATACCTATATCAATCGATTAGTTGAATCGATAGTGAGATGATATAGGGAACACTACTCAAAATCATTCCTAGTCGAGTATTAGCATTCAGGGACAATGTTAATACAATAAGACTAGCATGTAGGTCAGCTCGATGACTTGATCTCACAAGTCATGGATATAGAGATATCAAGCTGACACATGGGTATGCATTAGAGAATGTATACTGAATGACCCGCCATGAGAAAGTATCATGGATCGTTATATGAGTGTCATATACTTTCTCATGTGGCTATTAGTATGACTATTAGTCCTTAGACCTGAAGTCACCATGGATCCCTACATAAGGAATTATGTACTTTAGTTTCGTCAAACGTCACCCGTAACTGGGTGGACTATAAAGGCGATTACTAGGTATATAACGAATTATGTAGAGGGATGTGAGTGATGTAGATGGGATCTATCCCTCCCATATGACGGGAGCGACATCGGTATTCTTGATAGAGTGAGACCACTAAGTGCATGGCCATGCCCAAATGAGTCAACATTAGATGTTGAGCTCATTTGATCGAGTGAGTCTACTTGGAGTTCAAGATTTAGATTGATTAGAGGATGACACGGTCTATGCCTCACATTGTTCAATCTAGATGTCTAGGATAGAAGGACACTTGTCATTATTTTGTGAGTAGTCACAATTGGTAGTCACAAGGTGATGTCGGATCTCGACATTCTTGTAACTTGGGTAGTAATGATGTGTTGCTAGATACCGCTCATTACTTAGGCTCCTAAATGAGTTTAGGGTATTGCCAACGTTACAAGAACCTATAGGGTCACACACTTAGGACAATTAGGTGGAGATTAGGTTCATTTGATGAACCAAGAGGATTAGATTCATTTGATGAATCAAATTGGATTAAGAGTAATCCTAATTGGGCTAACTTGAGTTCGACTCAAGTTGATTCATGTGTTAAATGAGTCTAATTTAGATTTTGACTCATTGAATCAATTCAATTTAATGAATTAGATTCATTATATTAAGTTGGCTCGAATCAAATGGTTGGATTAGATCCACCATGGTAGAGATTGAGTCAAGTTTGACTTGACTTGAGAAGGAAGACCAAAGGTCAATTTTGACTTGACCTTTTGCCACCTCATTGGTGAGTTGACATTAGGTGGACCAATAATGATGTTCCACATCATCATGGGTGCCACCTCATGGAAGTTACAAAGCCACTCTCTTAATGGTTTCATATTAATTGCAATTAATGCAATTAATTGGTAATGGTTTCATATTAATTGCAATTAATGCAATTAATTGGTGAGTTTTTGAAAGTGGCCGGCCACTTGGTTTTTAGATGTGAATTTCATTTTTCCCATTCAAGTGGTGTAACTTCTTCTTCTTCCTTGTGTTCTTCCTCTCAAGCTCTCCCTCTCCCTCTCCTCCTCCCTTGGCCGAACCACATAGGTGCTAGCACACCTTGGTTTTTGGTCATCTCCATCTAGTGTGTCCGTGTGGATACTTTTAGAGGATCGGCGCTTGACGGTCTTGAGATCCGGCATCATTTGGACGAGCGGGAACGCGAAGGGCATCGCTACAAGGGTAAACATTTTTCTCGTAGATCTAAGTAGTAGATCAGTTTTTGAACTCGTACAAGAAATAGTTTTTCGAATTTTGTATACGAATCTTTGCACGGATCTACGGCTTTGGGTCCTTCGGGGTTTCCGTGACGCGAAAAAGCGGTTTTCGCGGCTCGAAGAACCCAACAATATTGACTTATTTGGGCATGGCTACGCATTTAGTGGTCTCACTCTACAGGAATAATGATGTCATTCCTGTCATATAGGAGGGATAGATCCCATCTACATCACTCACATCCCTCCGCATAATTTGTCACATACCCAGTAATCGCCTTTATGGTCCACCCAGTTATGGATGATGTTTGACGAAGCCAAAGTATGTAACTCCGTATGTAGGGAACCATGGTGACTTCAGGTATAAGGACTAATAGTCATACTAATAGTCACATGAGAAAGTATATGATACTCAAATAACGATCCATGATACTTTCTCATGGCGGGTCATTCAGTATACATTCTCCAATGCATACACATGTGTCAACTTAATATCTCTATATTCATGACTTGTGAGAACAAGTCATCGAGTGACCTACATGCTAGTCTCGTTGCATTAACATTGTCCCTGAATGTTAATACTTGACTAGAAATGATTCAGAGTAGTGTTCTCTATATCATCTCACTATCAATTCAATCAATCGATTGATATAGATAAGAACCTTTCTACTCAAGGACGCTATTATACTTAGTTATTTGGCACCAATACAAGTAAGTATAATAACCATAAAGAAATACCTTTATTAATATATAAGAATATGATACATCGAGTCCATACAACAATCATCATTTGATTGGCTCTAGGGTTCTAACTAATAATCTCCCACTAGCACTAGTGGCAATCAGTGTAGACTCTTAGGCCCAATGACCTAGTGTGACCATCATGCTTTCTCTGTGCCAAAGCCTTGGTCAAGGGATCAGCGATGTTAGCCTCTGTGGATACTCTGCAAATCTTCACATCTCCTCTATCGATGATCTCTCGAATGAGATGGAAGCGCCGTAGTATGTGTTTGGTCTGCTGGTGTGAGCGAGGTTCCTTAGCCTGCGCAATTGCTCCATTGTTGTCACAATAGAGCTCAATAGGATCTGCAATGCTAGGAACCACCCTAAGCTCAGTTATAAACTTACGGATCCAAACTGCCTCCTTTGCTACTTCTGATGCAGTAATACACTCGGCCTCTGTTGTAGAATCAGCAACTGTGTCCTGCTTCGAACTCTTCCAGCTCACAGCACCACCATTCAAGCAAAACACGAACCTAGACTGTGATCTATAATCATCCTGGTCAGTTTGGAAGCTGGCATCACTGTAACCCTTTACAGCTAGCTCGTCATCGCCTCCATATATCAAGAAATATTCTTTAGTCCTTCTCAAGTACTTAAGAATATTATTGACCGCTATCTAGTGACACTCACCTGGATCTGACTGGTATCTGCTCGTCATGCTCAAAGAATACGAAACATCAGGATGAATACATAGAATGGCGTACATGATAGATCCTATGGCTGAAGCATAAGTGATCTTATCCATGCGGTTTCTCTCCTCTCTAGAAGAGGGACTTTGAGTCTTCGAAATACTCACACCATATGACATCGGCAGAAATCCCTTCTTGGCAAACCGTAGTAATACCTTTTCAATATATATACTCTGACTTAGGCCAAGCAATCTCTTAGATGTATCTCTATAGATCTGTATGCCTAGAATGTAGGCTGCTTCACCTAAGTCCTTTATTGAGAAATAATTTCCTAGCCAAGTGTTTACAGACTGCAGCAAAGGGATGTCGTTCCCAATGAGTAGTATGTCATCCACATACAATACAAGGAAGACAACTGTGTTCCCTACAACCTTCTTGTAGACACTGGATTCATCTTCATTCTTGATGAAACCAAACTATTTGATTGCATCATCGAATCAAAGATTCCAGCTCCGAGAAGCTTGCTTTAGTCCATAAATGGACTTATGCAGCTTGCATACTCTGCCAGTATGTTGTGGATCTACAAAATCCTTAGGTTGTGTCATGTACACATCCTTGAGCAAGTTTCCATTCAGAAACGTGGTTTTGACATCCATCTGCCATATCTCATAATCGTGGTATGCTGCGATAGCAATGATGATCCGAATGGACTTAAACATCGCTACTGGAGAAAAAGTTTCATCATAGTCAATACCATGAATTTGCTTGAAACCTTTAGCTACCAGACGACCCTTATATATAAGTCCATCCATGTCAGTCTTTCTTTTAAAGACACACTTACACCCAATGGGTTTGACCCCTTCAGGTGGATCAACCAAAGTCTATACTTGGTTGGTGTACATGGATTCCATCTCGGATCTCATGGCCTCTAGCCATTTCTCATAATCTTGTCTCATCACAGCTTCCTGATTGGAGGTAGGCTCATTCTCAACGAGCATAATGTCATCATGGTCAAACAAGAGAAATGAGTATCTCTCAGGCTGACGACGTACCCTATCAGACCTGCGAAGAGGTATGTCAACTTGAATTGATTGTTGTTCCTCAACTCCTTGTGGAACAATCTCATCATCCACAACACTTTGTGGTTCCAGTTCAACTTCCATCAAAGCTTCAGTGCTATGATCCATATCTTGAACTTCTTCAAGATTGAGCGTACTCCCACTAGTTTTTCTAGAAACAAAGTCTCTTTCTAGAAATACCCCAGTCTTACCCACAACTACTTTGTGTTGACTGGGAATGTAGAAGTAATATCCATTCGTTTCCTTGGATATCCTATAAAATAGCACTTATCGGATTTGGGTCTAATTTATCCGAGACTTGACGTCGAACGTAAGCCTCACAACCCCAAATCCTCATAAAAGACACCTGGGCATCTCTCCCAGTCCATATCCTATATGGTATCTTTATCACAGCCTTGGATGGAACACGGTTGAGTATGAAGGCTGCTGTGTCCAGTGCATAGCCCCAAAGAGATATAGGAAGATCTGTGTGACTCATCATAGACCGTACCTTATCTAATAGGGTACGATTCCTCTTTTCGGATATACCATTCTACTGTGGTGTTCCAGGAGGAGTGAGATGGGATAGAATCCCACACTCAACTAGATAGTCACGAAACTCATGGCTAAGGTATTCTCCACCTCGATCTGATCGAATTATCTTAATACTCTTGCTAAGCTGGTTTTGTACTTCATTTTTGAATGCTTTGAACTTTTCAAAGGATTCTGACTTATGTGTCATCAAATACACGTAACCATATCTACTGAAGTCATCAGTAAACGTAATGAAGTACCTATAACCACCTCTGCAGCGACATTGAAAGGGCCACATACATCACTATGTATAAGTCCTAACAAGTCAGTCGCTCTTTCGCTGTGTCCACTAAAGGGAGTCTTGGTCATCTTGCCTAGTAGGCATGACTCGCATGTCTCATATAATTCAAAATCAAATGAGTCCAGCAAGCCATCTTTATGGAGTTGGGATAAGCGTTTGTCATTTATATGACCTAAGTGACAATGCCAGAGATAGGTTTGGTTCTTTTTATATGATTTGAACCTCTTGGTATTTATGTTATAGATGGGGTTCTCTAAGTCTAGAATGTAGAGTCCGTTCATCATAGGTGTACTACAATAGAACATATCATTTAAATAAACTGAACAACATTTGTTCTTTATTATAAATGAAAAACCTTTCTTGTCCAAACAAGAAACTGAAATTATGTTCTTAGTAAGAGCAGACACATAACAACATTCATCTAGTTCTAGTACAAGCCTAGAGGGCAGAGATAGATAGTAAGTCCCTACAGCAACAGCAGCAACCCGTGCTCCATTGCCTACTCGTAGGTCCACCTCGCCCTTCGTCAATGCCCTGCTATTTCTCAACGCCTGCACATTAATACAAATGTGAGAAGCACATCCGGTATCTAATACCCATGATGAAGAAATAGAGAGATTAACATCTATAATATATATACCTGAAGTAGAAGTCTCACTTCTCTTCTTCTTAAGATCTTCTAGGTAAACATTGCAGTTCCTCTTCCAGTGCCCGGTCTGACCGCAGTGGATGCAGGTAGCATCCTTGATGACCCCTCCTTTGGGTTTTAGTGCCTTGCCTTTGCCCTTGGCTTGAGACTTTCCCTTGCCTTTAGATTTGCCCTTGCCCTTATGTTTTTGTACCATCAAAATGGAGTTGGGCTTAACCTTCTTAAGGTTGCGCTCAGCAGTTCTCAACATGCTATGCAGCTCGGGCAGTGGCTTGTCAATTTCGTTCATGTTGTAATTCATGACAAATTGACTGTAGCTCTCCGGCAAAGATTGCAAGATCAAGTCAGTGGCCAGCTCTTGGCCAAGGGGAAATCCAAATCTCTGTAGGTTTTCTATGTACCCAATCATCTTGAGTACATATGGACCTACGGGAGTCCCATCTTGCATCTTGCACTAAAACAGTGCCTTAGAGATTTCGAATCTCTCGTGCCTAGCTTGTCCTTGATATAGTTGACGAAGATGTTCAACCATATCATAAGCACCCATCAACTCGTGTTTCTTCTGAAACTCAAAGTTCATGGTTGCGAGCATAAGACCGGACACATCTAATGCATCATCTTGATGCTTCTTATAAGCATCACGATCAGCTCACATGGCAGTGGCAGGAGGTGCCTCCGGAATTGGCGTCTCCAGGACGTACAGTTTCTTTTCCTGAGTGAGAACAATTCTCAGGTTCCTGTACCAGTCTAGGAAATTAGCTCCATTGAGCTTGTCCTTATCAAGGACAGAACGCAGGGAGAAGGTGTTCGTGTTTGACGACATGGCAATCTACAACAGAAAATGCAGAAAATAAATATCATATTCTACTAATCATTTAATTAGGCCTTTAACTAAATGATGCTCCCACTGAATTATAGAACTTTTGTAGAATCAAGTCATGGATGTGGTCAAACCACACCTACTAGATTCTAACCAACTAGCTATAATTATTGCGGGACAAGATCCACATCATACTACGTCTTGAGTTAGCTTTGGCTAAATCGCCCAAGACTTAGTATGATCGATAGGTAACTAATTACCAATTACATCTCTATGCAACTCTTGTTTATAGGATCAAGATCCGCATGTATATTAAAACTTGAGTTAGCTTTGGCTAAATTGCCCAAGAGTTAATATAAATATGATTTTGACCTATCTACCAACCATTGGAAAATGCCTATAGTTAAACCCGATCCAATTGAGTTTAACTAGTTTTACTCAATCTGATTGAGTTTGTACTCACCCAGGCATTGATAGGCGGGACCAAGATTGTCCCTCCGCACCCTACCAAGATAATATGCGTTGCTCTGCTTTGGAAAATTCAACAACAACATGCGATCGAGGTAGTGATAGGTATCACGGCATGGTAGGCATTTTGAGTTGACGCGATTAAGATCTAATCTAATAGTTGATGTGTATCATATACGCAATTAAGATCTAATCTAATCGTCAAGGCACTAATTAATTACTCTACTCTAGCATGCATCACATACACACACACAAGCAATTAATTAAACTGTGATTAGGTCATGGCCCTACTACGATCTTCTCAAGCCAATGAGAAGATCGGACGGTCAACCTAAGGTCAATAGCTTCTCCAAGCTCCTCCCTTTGACTGCCATGTGTTGCTCGCACCCTCCTCGTAACTCCTCCTCGAGTGGACCTTCCACAGCTCCATTTTGTACATTACAAAGATAAAACTCGAGTTACATTCGAGTCTAAACTATTTTACAACAGGAAATAAAATAGAAAGGCACGTCGCGCAGGTCGCGTATCACATATACAACACGCACAATCAAACAAAAATGGCGCACAGGCCATATTATGAATTACAACACATGTAACCAATCCAATTGGGGTTTTTTGGGCCATGACCATCACAAATCATACATAATTCTAAATTATGTATTTTATATAAATTTCTGTAATTTTATTACTGTTTTTACGATTTTATGAGTCACAACTTCCCGGCGGTCCCGTTTAACGATTTTCGGGCGTGATCGCAGGACAATGCCCCTTGCGGGGTTAGGGGCAGTACTCCTTCTCACAAAATGAGTCTCATGAGTGTCCCACGATGATCTTGCAGTGCCTTTAGCCGCTGTCCCAAAACATTTTAGGCAAGACCTTACTGTTACGGAAGGTGTTTCTCGGTAGTCAAAGCCTACAAGTGTTCAAACACTTGTTGCTTCGCTTCTACGAGAAAAATACTCTTAAAAACCATAAAATTAATAAAATCACAGAAACTTACAGAACTATAATTTTTCATAAAAATTAAAATAAAACAAGTACACACTTCACATGTGGCTCTGATACCACTGTTGGGACTTTCGGGCCGCAAAAACCGCTTTTTACGTTGCAGACACCCCGAAGTCTTGCCACCAGATCCGTGCGAAGGTTAAAAATTTTACATGTACATGTTTGTAATCCTAGATCTACCTTAGATATACATGAAAGAAAGTATACCTTTTGATGCGAAGCCCTTCGCTTATCCCGCTCATCCAAGGTTCTTCGGATCTCAAGTGTGTTCAAGTGTACACACCTCTAGAAGTGTTCAAGTGTACACACCTCTAGAAGTATCCACACGGGACAAAAGATGGAAGAAAAACACCTAGAGTGTGCTAGCACTCTTGGATGTTTCGGCCAAGGAGGATGAGAGGGAGAGAAGAGAGGAAGAGAGGAGGAAGAAGATGAAATCAATTACCTTGAATAACCAAAAATGTAACTCCTCTCCCTTTTAAGTGGCCGGCCACTCTTGGGATACCAAGAGTCAAGCCTCTTGGTTTCTCTCCATGAGGTGGCACACACATAATGTAGCCATGATGATGTGGAACACCATCATTGGCCGGCCCCATGCCATGTGGCTTTGGTCAAGTCAAACTTGACTAATGAAGTGACATTTGGTCAAGTCAAACTTGACCTTTCATCTTCCCTCTCAAGTCAAGTCAAACTTGACTTAAATTCTCCCATGGTTGATCAAATCTAACCATTGATTCAAGCCAATTTGATTTAATGAATCTATATTCATCGAATTAAATTGATTCAATGAGTCATAATCTAAATTAGACACATTGAACACATGAATCAAATTGAGTCCAACCCAATTAGTTTAATTTGGATTACTCTTAATCCAACTTGGTATATCACATGAACCTAATCCTCTTGGTTCATCAAATGAACCTAATCTCCATCTAATTACCCTTTGTGTGTGACCCTATAGGTTCTTGTAACGTTGGCAATGCTCCTAAACCCATTTAGAAGCATAAGTAATGAGCGGTATCTAGAAACACATCATTACTAGCCAAGTTATAAGAATGTTGAGATCCAACATCACCTTGTGACTACTAATTGTGACCCTTCACAATATATGATAATGTACTTCTATCCTTGATATCTTGATTGATCAATGTGACGCATAGACCGTGTCATCCTCTAATCAATCTAAATCTTGAACTCCAAGTAGACTCACTCTAATCAAATGAGCTCAATATCTCATATTCACTCATTTGGGCATGGCCATGCACTTAGTGGTCTCAATCTATCAAGAATAATGATGTTACTCCCATCATATAGGAGGGATAGATCCCATCTACATCACTCACATCCCTCCGCATAATTTGTCACATACCCAGTAATCGCCTTTATGGTCCACCCAATTACGGATGACGTTTGACGAAGCCAAAGTATGTAACTCCTTATGTAGGGAACCATGGTGACTTCAGGTCCAAGGACTAATAGTCATAATAATAGCCACATGAGAAAGTATATGACACTCATATAACGATCCATGATACTTTCTCATGGTGGGTCATTCAGTATATATTCTCCAATGCATACCCACGTGTCAACATGATATCTCTATATCCATGACTTTTCAGAACAAGTCATCGAGTTGACCTACATGCTAGTCTCGTCGCATTAACATTATCCCTGAATGTTAATACTACACTAGGAATGATTCAGAGTAGTGTCCTCTATATCATCTCACTATCGATTCAATCAATCGATTGATATAGATAAGAACCTTTCTACTCAAGGACGCTATTATACTTAGTTATTTCGTATCAATACAAGTAAGTGTAATAACCATAAAGAAATACCTTTATTAATATATAAGAATATGATACATCGAGTCCATACAACAATCATCATATGTTTGGCTCTAGGTCTCTAACTAATAGTCTCTCCTTCCTGCATTTTTTGATTAAATAATTTATTAAATAACAGATCTCATTTGCTTACTTTGGTGTCGGAGGTGCTCTCGTGCAGTTCGATCAGCTTCTCCCATAGCTCTTTTGTGGTTGAAAATGGACCAAGTCTGTTGAGCTCCTCCTTGGTCATTCAACACTGGAGGGTGCAGGTTGCTCTGGCATTGACTTCCACCTTCTTGATTAGAGATGGTTCCCAGTTCTCGCAGGGTGTAGGCTTGCCGTCTTCGTCGATTGGCAGTTGGAATCCAGTCTTGACGATCATCCACATCTTGAACTAGATTTTTAGGAAGATTTCCATTCATCCTTTCCAGTACCCGAAATCTTCTCCGTTGAAGAGCGGGGGGCGAACGGTACTGTATCCTTCTTGCTGGGCCATTTAATTAATATGCAAATACAAAATAAAACAAGATGTCTCAAGACTAGGTTTTGGATTAGTAGTGCGGGAATAGAGCTAAAATTAATGAGCTCGAGTGGTGTTGCACCAATTTTGAGCAAAAATCGATTTGTAAAAAGAATTAGAATGTAGCTATTAAGCTAATTCTAATTGACTCCGTAAAATTGAAAATAACCATAAAAAATACTTGATTGGTGGTTGCACCAAATCGAAGCGACCCCGCTCTGATACCAATTGTTGGATCGAGAAGCGTTAGAGGGGGGGGGTGAATAGCGCTCGTGACTATTTCGTTCGATTCATAAAACTCGAGTGATAAACGCAGCGAAAATTAAAAGGATAATCACACACAAAGACACGAGGAGTTACTTGGTTCAGAGCTTGTGGCGACTCCTACTCCAAGGCCCGTGATCGTAGATCGCTTCCAGTGGGCAACAACTATAAGCTCAAAAAGTTATAACAAACTAATTACAATTTAAACTGTAAAGAAAGGAATACCGACAACAAGAATATCAAATCTGGAGCTCCAAGTCATCGGGATGTTGCTACAGCACTTCGGGAACTTCTCGTTGGCAGCTTTTCGTAAAAGGGTCACTTAGAAGGTGATGTATTTACTGCTGCCTCGAGACATCCTTATAAAGGGTGTTCAAGGCGCCTCCAACCCAAGATTTTATCCCGATTCAGCCGCTGTCAATCAGGCTTTGACCGCTGCTCGTTATCCACCAGAGGGCGCCTTCAACGCCACTCCAAGGCGCCTCGAAGCTGCGGTCCAAGGCGCCTTCAGTCCCTATGAAGGCGCCTCCAGCTCCTTCTCACAGACAGCCTCACCTTGTACCTGAGGCACTTCTAAGCTCCATGGAGACTCCTCGGGTACTATTCATCCAAGGTGAAAAACTGCTCCTTTGTTCCTGCAAAATGTGTTAGTGTCAAACACATACCCTGCAAAACAATGTTAGCACATAATAGTCATAGTGAATAAAATATTGATAGTCTCCGAACTATCCTGAGAATGACTTCGGATTTCCAACCGGAAATGTAAAATACGGTGCCCAAATAATAAGTAAATAATAAGGTTATTGGAAAAATAATCTTATTAGATTTTTCAGGAATTTTTAGGAATTTTCTGGGATTTAATCGGAGCTCGTATGACGTATTTTAAGGGGATCAATTATTGAGTTTAGAGAAAGCCTGTTTGGAATACCCTTGAGTGGGAGTTGATTAAGAAATGAACTTTAGGTTTCATTTAAACTAACCCTAGGTATTTAATTTCTTTCCTTTATTCTCCTCTCCCTCTCCCGATTTCCCCTAAACCTCCTCATCGCCGCTGATCTCTCTCCCTCTTGCTCTTTGTCGCCGAGACCTCACGCGCCGCCGTCTCCCGATCATCCTCCTCTCCGTGCCACCGTCGGCCACCACAGCTTGACGCCGGACGTCGCAGCCTACCGCCATCTCGCCGATTCCCTTTCTCCCCTTCGCTTCCTCGCGCCACCATCCGAAGCCCGCAACAGCGTCGACCGATCGTCGGCCACGCTCACCCCGCATCGGTAGAGCCTCCCTCTCCCATCAGCTCTTCGTTGCCGACCACCAGCGCCACCCTACGCTGTGCCCTAGCTCCGGATTTCCGTTCCCATCACGTAGCCGGCAGTGGGATAGCAAGGCTAGGAAGGGTACCAAATGACCGGAGGAGAGCCAATCCATCGCCGGCAACTCGATCCTCTTCCACCTCTGGCCACAAGCGCAAGAAATGCTGATCCACCGCTGCTCCCCTTTCTTTCTCCCGATCACCGAGAGCCCTTCTTGTTCCTGATTTCCAGCCAATCTTTGCTTTGCTTGGTGACATCATTGCCGATCGTGATTGAGAGAAGAGGGCAACCCGCAAGAGGTCTTGATTTTCTCACAACAGCATCCGGGATCTTCATCAGGTGGTTGTAGATTTGGGTATGGATCCAATGTGCATCGCTGGAACCTGTGGATTTTTCACTAAGTCGCTGTGGATCAGATTAAGGTAAGGCTATGAACTGATCTTGTATTTTATTATAGGGTAAGTGAAGGATTTCTTTGATTTGGTTGTTAGGTTAGTAGATGATGGAATTGTGGGTAGCAGTAAGCATCACATCGTGATTTCCAGCAGTGGGATGCTCCGATTGTAAGCTAACAGTGGAGTGCAATGGAATTAGGTAAGTTGTGGTTAGAATTGGATGTTTATTGAGTTGAAGCCATTCTATTGGTATTGTTTTGGTTAATTAGGATTTGATGATAATTGGTCCATTTGGTTAAGGGATAAAATAGTGAAATTATGGATTCATTGTTTAGTTGAATTTAATTATTGGATTATGGACTTGATTAGTTGATATGAGTATTTATGTTTGGAATTTAGTTATCTAAAGGATGATTGTAATAGTTGAGGCTTAATCGATATAAAATTGATTTGTATGGTAAATTGTGGATTGTTGGGATCTGATTGTGGTTTGAGGTTGTTAATTTACACTTAATTGGTTGGGATTGATTTGGTGATGTAGCAGATTTGGGATTCGATGGAATGTTGAAAATGGAGATTGGATTTCATGGTTTGTAGTGATTTGGTTAGCATTGATCTATGTTGTTTAAATTGGTTGGACTATGGAGTTTGGGTTTTAGGGTTTAGCTAGTTATTGCATATGCGGTTAGCTAAACTGTATATTGTGATTTGCAGGACTTTGATTCGAGATGAGCGTCTCGATGTGAGGTCATTTGGCACGATCGACATATATAGGCGGGTATTTCTTGCTTTATCTCTTTAGTATTTTGATCCTAGTGCATGAGCTTTATGTTCAGATAGTTGCTGTATCTATCTTGACTCCACTCTTATTTTTCCTGCGTTTGATACTACTCATTTCTGTATCTATACAGTCTCTCGTTGCTATTCATGATATTTAGCAGATACTATAGTACTAGGTATTGGAGACCAGATACCAGACATTAGATAGTAGGTATTGGATATATGGACACCTGATACCATGTTTACCTGCTTTGATTACTGTTTATTTATGCTTAGTATTGAGCATCCGGATTCATGTAGCATACCTGATTTCCCGTTATATATATATGATGACTGTTGCATTATTCGCATCATGTCATTGCATGCATAGCCGACGACTTTGGCTCCCTTGTGGTTGAGACGGTCGTTGGCCCGGGCCGCACGCTTGGCCACTCATGGGTAGTGGTAGCTTGGAGCGTGCCGCATGTCCTGTCTTGCCCCCACTCGCACACTCATGGGTAGTGATTGCTGGAGTCGCGGCAGCAGGGACCCCCGTCGCAGACGTAGCTATTCAGCTACTATGCACCTGTCCATCCGGTCACTCGAGAGTAGTGGCGGCCTTTGGGTGGTACAGAGAGGTGGGCGGGGTGACCATCCGTACATACGCTGTTGCTATTATATCTGCTGGTTGTTTACTTATGCTGTTGTTGCTTATCTATGCTGCTGTTGCTAGATTATGTTGTTGTTGTTTATTTATGCTGTTATGCTTACATAGGTTGAGATTTATACCTGTGATATGTGTTTAGACACTGGCCTACTTGCGGTTGACATGTATATACCTCACATGATACCAAGTAGTTATGAGCAGTACTGTAGCAGGACTTTGCTACACTTTACCTTCTACCACTAGCCTAGGATATGGTTTCAGGTATGGACACTTATTATGATATCACTGTAGTATCTGCTATTTCCATACGAGACTGTATACCTTTGCATCTCTAGTTCTTTACTTACACTCATGCACTATCTGTCTCTTACCCGCTGAGTCTTTATACTCACCACCCCGTATATTGGTAATTTCACCAGGTAGCAGGTAAAGGATTTATGGAGTCGCCTGGAGATCCTGTCCGCCAGTTCCACGTCACATCCGAGGACGACCTTACGTTTTCGGTATTGCTTACGTTATTTGTATTTTGGGTTTTGTACTTGTTTATGTATTTGTATTCTCTTGTATTTGGTTTGATATTATTGTGTCAAGCCGAGCCGGCTCGCAGTTAGTTACTTTATGTTTTGTTATCGTTGTTTGTGATTTCCGATGTGTTGATTTATTATAGCCGTTGGGCTGATTCATATATTTATATAACTGCGTGGTTGTATTTATTTCTGTCTCAGCTGAGTTGGCTGCTTATATAACTGCGTGGTTGTGTAGATATATTCCAGCCGTATGTGGCTGATGTATATTGCATGTATGTATGCCTCAGATTGTCACCCGTACAGGGGAGATGCTGCCGAAATTTTTCGGTACGGTCTCCTCTGGGGGCGTGACAGGAAACCCTAGGTCGGCCCGACGCATACTGTTCCCTCTGCGGGAAACACATCCTCACCTACTCCACTCAAGAGATTTACCTGTTGCCAGCACGATCCTCCAGATCGACTGGACTTTTGCTCGGCGCTCGATGCTTCCGGACTTTCTGTTGGACGCCCGCTCCCCGACCCGTCCAGTCTTTCACCTGGTTCGCGACACCAGTACTTTTCACCTAGGGTTACCACCCCCTAGGACTTTTTTCTTGAAGCCCTCGACCCGCCAAGACTTTTCGCATAGGGTTACCAACCCCTATGACCTAGGGTTACCACCCCCTAGGATTTTCCACCTGCCTAACCGCAGCTAGGACTTTTGCCTAAGTACACTTAGGACTTTCCTGCAATCTTATTCAAACTGTTAGATCACAAAACAGCTTAACTTTGAACCCTTTGCCATTATCAAAACACAGGTTCGATCGTTCGATGCTTCCAGCACCAACACCAATTACCTTTAGCTTCTCGTTGTTTCTAAAGGCAACTGATCCTAGGTTTTTGAACTCGATATTTGTGAATTTATGTTGATCCCCAATCATATGTCTAGAGTAGCTACTGTCCAAGATCCATTTATCTAAAGCTTTGGATCCCTACACGTAGGAGTTGAACCAAAGTTTATTTAAAGGATGTTTAAATTTATGAGTTTGATTGTTACGTATTCTTTTCAGGTAATGTTAATTAAGAAATAAATTTTAATTTTAATTTAGTGAAATAATTTTAATAATTTTAATTAATTTTAAAATAATAATTTTAATTAAGTTTAAAATAATTTTAATTAAGTTGTAAAAATGATTTTAGTTAAGTTTTTAAATAACAATTTTAATTAAGTTTTAAAAAAAATTAATTAAATTTAAAATAATTAAGTTTTAAATTGATTTTAATTAGTTTTAAAATAAGTTTAATAAGTTTAAAATAATTTTACTAAATTTAATTAGGTTTTTAAATAATTTTATTAAGTTTTTTTTTAAATTAAGTTTTAAAATAAATTTAATTATGTTTAAAATAATTTTAATTAAATTTAAATTAATTAAGTTTTAAAATTATTTTAATTAGGTTTAAAAATAATTTTATTAAGTTTTTTAAATAATTAAGTTTTAAAATAATTTTAATTAAGTTTAAAATAATTTTAATTTAATTTAAAAATAATTTTAATTATGTTTAAAATAATTTTAATTATGTTTAAAATAATTTTAATTTAGTTTGAAAATAATTTTAATTAAGTTTAAAAATAATTTTAATTATGTTTAAAAATAATTTTAATTAAGTTTAAAAATAATTTAAATTAAGTGTAAAAT
Source organism: Zingiber officinale (assembly GCF_018446385.1). Taxonomy (NCBI): domain Eukaryota; kingdom Viridiplantae; phylum Streptophyta; class Magnoliopsida; order Zingiberales; family Zingiberaceae; genus Zingiber; species Zingiber officinale. The sequence goes on along the minus strand of NC_056007.1, from coordinate 46,822,982 downwards.
AATTTATTTTTAAATGATTTTAATTTGGTTTTAAATGATTTTAATTTAGTTTAAAAGTAATTTTATTTATGTTTAAAATAATTTTGTTTTAAATGATTTTAATTTAGTTTAAAAGTAATTTTCTTTAAGTTTGAATTTTTTATTATTATTATTTAAAGTTGTATTTGATTTTTAATTTAAGTTTTTTAATTTGAATTTGAAAAAGGTTATTGAACTCATGTTAGATTCAAACTTAGCTTTAGGTTAATCAAGCAGGCTTTCTAAGGATAAGTTTTTAGTTCAGTGAAGAGGCATATGAGCTTCTTGTGTATCAACGGTGGACCACTTTTTGAATATTTTCCAAAATAGTCTTGCCCAAAAAATTTAATACTAGGTTTTGGTCTAACTACCCCATGTTTGACTAAGGTAGCTTCGGTCAGATCCACTAAGTCTAGTGCACCAGGTAGAATACACAGGATTCAGCCTAGACATGCCTTCAGTAAACTTTTTTAACTAACCGTTCTAAATTAGATAAAAAAAAACTAAATCTACTCTTAATCATGCATAGTAGATTGATTAAGTTGGTTGAACCATCTTTCTAATTGCTCCCCCTGAGTAATAGCATAGATATGGTCTATCTATGTAGTGAATCTGACTCTTAGGGATCAAATACAGATTCAATTTAGTTGGTTTGTTTAAATATTTTATTGGAACCCATGATTGGACTTGACTTTTGATATTTTGACCAATCAAGGACAAATATGGTTTGTTTGTTTAATTTGGTTTATAGCCAAGTCCTAATTTGTTGTACGCGGCTCGTTGCGATCCAAGTACCATGTTTAGACACTTGGATCCTAGTTTGAACTTTTCCAATGTTTTCTTGAGTCGCTTGACTTGACCTTTTAAGTTGGAATTTTTTCCTCATGCTTTGCAACTTGAGTTGAAGTTCTGACTTGAACTTGGTCAATCGTGTCACTCAAGTTAACTTGCTTCTTAAGGTGGTCTATTTCCTTAAGTAGCAAGTTATTTTTTTTTTTCAAATTTTGATAATTTTTTAAATAAACATTTAACTACTTTAAGAAAATTTGACTTTGAATAAATCATTACCATATTTGGACCTTTGGAGATGGATGCGGATTCGTGGCTTCTCTCGGACTCGACGTCGAACTCGGATTCGGTGTCGGTTTCAGACTCGTAATCTTCCTCGAATTTGGAGTCTTCGTTTCTTGCCATAAATGCAAGATGGATGGAGTACTTCAGTTTTTCTATATCGGATTCGTCGGAGGATGTCTCGTCCCACGTCGCTTGGAGGGCTTTCTTCTTTCTTGTCGACTTGGGCCTTTCTTCCTTCCAGCTTGGGCATTCCTTTTTTAAATTCCCCTTCTTGTTGTATCCATAACAAATCATTTCTGATTTGTTTTGCGTTTGGTTTATTGGTGTCCTTTTTGAGCTTCTTTTAAATTTTTTCTTAGTTAGCAATCTCCAGACCATATTGACTAATTCTTCTTCATTTGTTGAATTAGAATCTGATTCACTTTCTGATTCGATCTTTGTTTTGGATTTTATTTCCTTGCTTGGACTTGCATACAAAGCAACTCCTTTCTCGACTTGGCTCACGTTAGATTGTTCATGTAATTCTAATTTGTAGAATAACTCATCTAGTTTAAGAATTGAAAGATGCTTAGAAACTTTGTAAGCATCTACTATTGATGCCCACAAAGTATTCTGCGGAAAGGCATTTAGTGCGTACCTTATTGTATTGCGATTCTCCAGGTTGTGTCTAATCAGATGGAGACCGTTGAGGATGTCCTTTAGTCAAGTGTGCAGTTGCGAAGTTGTTTCTTCTGGAAGCATTTTAATATTAAATAAGTTATTTAAAAGTAAGGCTCTTTTATTTACCTTGGACTCATCGGTCCCTTCGTGTAGCTTTACCAGGCAGTCCCACAATTCTTTTGCGTTGTCGTAGGGGCTGACTTGGTTCAACTCCTCCATTGTGAGTTCGCAATGAATGGTGTTGATCGCCTTGAAGTTTAGTTGTGCCTTTTTTTATCATTAGGGGAGTTCAGTCTTCTGGTTCTAGTGGCACTCCATCTTTCGTTGGAGGAGTGTAACCTTTCAGTATTGTGAACCAAAGCTCGATGTCGAACTTTAGATAACATTCCATTCTGTTCTTCCAGTAGCTGAAGTTTTCTCCTTTAAATAGTGGAAGTCGGACGGTACTGTACTCTTCTTGATAAGAGTTCGTCATCCTTGTATCAATAAAAAAAACAAATAAATTTCCAAAACTCTCGTCGTTGGATTGGTAGTGCTGGAAAAAAAATAAGGGAAAAGAAAATTTTTTAAAGGTACTCAAAGAATGATTAAGTACTTTCAGAGCTATAGGGCTCTGATACCAATTGTAGGATCGAATGAGTGCGATAGAGGGGGGTGAATATCGCCCTCTTAAAAACTTTTCTTTACTTGTTTAAAAATAGAGTCGTGCAGCGAAAAAGTAGAGAACAGATTTGGTTCCTTGGTTCTGAGCCTAGGTCGACTCCTACTTCATGGCTCGCGATCCTTGATCACACTGATCGACAAATCACTAAAACTCTTCTTTTCGAAAACCTCCGAATGAAGCAGTGCGCACAATAAAATGAGTAAGATAGTAACAGCCTACTATTTTACTTGAGTTAAGTACAATGCAAGCACTAAATTAAAAATATATCGATAGTATGTTAAAATTGAAGCACGATCGACACTTGAATGATGTAGTTTTTTGCGAGTTCTAGTAGCAATGACACAAGAAGCTTTTGTAGAGATGATCTTCAAATCAACCAGAATCAGTTGTTACAGCCTCGAACCTCAAGCTCTCTTTTATATGAATAATCAATGTTCGGTCGACCGATCCCTAGGTTTGGTCAACCGAACCAGCTCCGTTCCATCTTCGCTGAGGTGTGACGCTGATTCAATCTTCGACATTTATTGTCATTAAAGTATTCAATCGACCGATCACCTTTTTGGATCAACCGAACAGATAATTTCCCTATTCGTCGAGATTTGCACTTAATGCTGCATTGATGAGGTATTGTTTGGTCGACCAATCAGCTTAGCTTCCTTCTATGCTTCTGACCGAGTTGATCAGTGCCACATCATCAGGGTTCGGTCGACCGATCAAGCTCTGATCGGATTCACTCTAGTTTGGTCTGAACTTGTGTCTATTCTGAGTTAGTCTCTTCCGTCGACCGATCCTCCTGTTCGGTCGATCGATCAGGCAGAACCTACAAAACATCATTAAATAGTATTTTCTTGTAAAACAGAGATTAACATAGTAATATATAAAATGCATGAGTAATGATAATTAACAGTTGAACTGTCTTAATCTCAACTTGGAAACCTTTCCGGTTTCTTCAGTTGGATCAGCGACCTTATGTTATTCACTTCAGGAACACGACCTCACTGTCGCTCCTCCAGTTGTTTACCACAACCTACCTGCCAAACTTTGATCCTCCAAATCTGTTTGGACTTTTTACTTAGCCTTGGTCGTCTCGCCAGGAGGTCGTGTTCCTCCTCCAGACCTTAGGTTTCTTCAGTTGGATCAACGACCTTAGGTTATTTACTTCGGTCCTCCAGACCTCTCGATCTCACTGCCAAGTGTCGTGTCCAATCGATCCACTTGGTCTTTCCTCCTGCGTTCCATGATCTGCTAAGACTTTTCCTGCCAAGCCTCCAACTAGGTCTTTCTTGGTTGAGTAAACATCCTAAACACTTAATCAACTTTTTAGATCACAACAAGACTTAACTTGAACCTTTGACAACATCAAAACTTAGGTTTAATTCTGGTATAACTTGCACCAACATAAGGAACTATAGTACTAAACACACCGAAAAGCGTAGCAAAAAAATAAGTTCCTATCCAGAAGATCCATTTAAAGGAAACCATATACTAAGTTTTGTTAAAAGATATATACCTTTGTTGCATGCGCTTCGCAATCCCGATAGCAACATTTCTTTAAGATGTAGATCTCAACGTGATCAACACATCCGCGCCTCTATGGTATCCACACGAACATGCTCTCCATCCATCTCATGAACTCAAGAAATGGAGAATGAAACAACCAAAGGTTGTGCTAGCAACCTCTTGTCGAAGTTTCATCTAAAAGTGGAAGAAGGAAGAATAGTAAAAGCCAAGAAGATCACATCACCCAAAAGGTCACTTCATCTATATAAGGTGACTTCACAAAAGGGTTACTTTACCAAATAGGTTACTTCACCAAAAATGGTTACTTCACCTAAAGGTTACTATTACAAATGGATTTTTGTATTCATCTAATGAATACAAAAATGTTTTTGTCTCTTGATCTACCTTTTGATTAATAATAATATATTAATCTATAGTAATATTCATTAATTTTAATGAGTTGGATTTAGAATATTGGATTAACCATTAACCCAATAAGCCATTAACCCAATAAACCAATAAGTCTAACCCATTACTCAATAAGTCTAATCCAAATTCATTCAAGTCTAACTCAATGTGTATAATTCAGATTAAACTTAACCTCATAATCCATCTCCAAATCAACATGTTCTTTGTGTTGACCCAATAGGCTCTCGTACCATTGGCAATGTATCTAAAACTATTTTTGATACATAAGCAATGAGTGACATCTAGCAATGCATCATTGCTACCCAAGTGACGAGAATGTCGAAATATGACCTAACCTTTCCGTGTCTATTATCCTGTATGACTCAATCCTTCTATCCTAGATATCTAAATTGATCAATGAGGCATAGACCGTGTCATCCTCTTATCAACCTCTTATGTTTCTTGATCTCTAAGTAGACACACTCAATCAAATAAGCTCTATATCTTATATTGACTCATTTGTGCAAGGTCATGCTTTCTTGTGTCCTACTAATCAAGGGGCCACAGATATCGCTTCCATCATATGGAAGAGATAGATCCCATCTACATTACTCATATCCCTCCGCATAATTCATTGCATACCCAGTGATCGACTTTATTGTCCACCTTGTTACAGGTAAAGTTTGTCGATACCAAAGTACACAACTCCTTATGTAGGGAACCGAAGTGACTTCAGGTCTGAGGACTATTCATACTAATAGTCACATGAGAATGTTTATGACACTCATATAACGATCCATGAAACATTCTCATGGTGGGTCATTCAATATATATATTCTCTAATATATATCCATGTGTCAACCTGATATCTTATATCCATGACTTGTGAGATAATGCATCCGTTGACCTACATGCTAGTCTCAATGCATTAATACTATCCTTGCATATTAATGCTTGACTAATTATAATTAAGAGTAGTATTCTATATATATCTACAATATTTCACTATCAATTCAATCAATTGATATATTGTAAATTAGAACCTCCTACTCTAGAACATTATTATACTTATTCATTCGGCACTGAATTAAAATAAATATAATAATCAACTTTAACTTTTATTAATAATGAAATATGATATAAAAGGTGTCATTTACAATCATCTCATAATTGGTACTAGGGCTAATATTAACAATCTCCCACTAGCACTAGTGCCAATCACTGAAATATCTAGGACCCAGTGACCTAGAATGACTATTGAGCTTCCTCTTTGCCAAAGCCTTGGTCAAGGGATCCGCAATGTTAACATTGGTCGGTACTCTGCGTATCCTCACATCTCCTTTATCGATACTCTCGAATGAGATGGAATCATTGTAGTATATGTTTGGAACTATGATGAGAGCGAGATTCCTTAGTCTGTGCGATAGCCCGATTGTTATCATAATAGAGGTCTAATTGGGTTCTCCATACTATGAATAATGCCAAGCTCGGCAATAAACTTCCTAACCAAACTGCCTCCTTTCCTACAGCTATAGCAGTAATATACTTGGCCTCTGTTGTAGAATTAGCGACTGAGTCCTACTTTGAACTCTTCTAGCTCACAGTATCACCATTTAAGCAAAATACATATCCTGACTGCGATCTGTAATCATCCTTTTTTGTTTGGAAGCTAGCATTGGTGTAACCCTTTACAGCAAGCTCTTCATCACCTCCAAAGATCAAGAAATAATCTTGAGTTCTTCTCAACTACTTAAGAATATTCTTGACTGCTGTCTAGTGACCTTCACCTAGATCTGACTGGTATCTGTTAGTGAGAGCTCTAGAGCCAATCATATGATGATTGTTGTATGGACTCATTGTATCATATTCTTATGTATATAAAGGTATTTATTTTTGGTTATTATACTTACTTGTATTGATGTCAAATAACTAAGTACGATAGCGTCCTTGAGTAGAAGGTTCTTATCTATATCAATCGATTGGTTGAATCGAAAGTGAGATGATATAGAGAACACTACCCTTAATCATTCCTAGTCAAGTATTAACATTTAGGGACAATGTTAATGTGACGAGACTAGCATGTAGATCAACTCGATGACTTGATCTCACAAGTCATGGATATGGAGATATCATGTTGACACATTGGTATGCATTGGAGAATGTATACTGAATGACCCTCCATGAGAAAGTATCATGGATCGTTATATGAGTGTCATATACTTTCTCATGTGGCTATTAGTATGACTATTAGTCCTTGGACCTGAAGTCACCATGGTTCCCTACAAAAGGAGTTACATACTTTGGCTTCGTCAAACGTCACCCGTAATTGCGTGGACTATAAAGGCGATTACTGGGTATGTAACAAATTATGCGGAGGGATGTGAGTGATGTAGATGGGATCTATCCCTCCTATATGACGGGAGTGATATCTTGGTTCTTGATAGAGTGAGACCACTAAGTGCATGGCCATGCCCAAATGAGTCGATATGAGATATTGAGCTCATTTGATTAGAGTGAGTCCACTTAGAGTTCAAGACATAGATTGATTCGAGGATGACACGGTCTATGCCTCATTTGATCAATGTAGACATCGTGGATAGAAGGACATTGTCACATATTGTGAGAGTCACAATTAGTAGTCACGAAGGTAATGTTGGATCTCAACATTCTTGCAACTTGGGTAGCAATGATGTATTGCTAGATGCCGCTCATTGCTTATGTTTCTAAATAAGATTTAGAAACATTGCCAACGTTGCAAGAACCTATTGGGTCACACACAAAGAACAAGTGAATGGAGATTAGGTTCATATGATGAACCAATTGGATTAGGTTCATGTGATGAATCAAAAATTAGATTAAGAGTAATCTAATTTAGGCTTTTTGAGTTAGACTTAATTAGGTTGGATTTAACTCACCAAGGAAGATGAGTGATCAAGTTTGACTTGACCATATGGAAGTGGAAATATCAAGTTTGACTTGATGCCACCTCATGAAGGATAACTTATCCTACATGTCATGGCTAGCCAACACATCCTTGCCAAATCATCAAGGGAGAGCAAGATTCCTTGTGTGGCCGGCCATATGAATGGAAGATTCATTGGCCGCCCAAGTGAATGCATTAAGATTCATTGAATGCAATTAATTTCATTCCTAGTGTGGCTAGCGACATGAATGGAAGTTTCATTGGCCGCCCAAATGAATGCACTAAGATTCATTGAATGCAATTAATTGCATTCCTTGTGTGGTCGGCCATATGAATAGAAGATTCATAGGCATTGAATTTTCATTCATTTTGTATCATCTTACCGATTTTCTTCCTTGCTCCTTCTCCTCTCTTTGCCGAGAGCTCCAAGCAAGACAAGAAAGTTAGTGAGTTTATCCAAGAAGAAAGGTAGAGTTATAGTCATATAGAAAAATAAGAGGAGCGTTTGAGATTATATCTTTCTCTTTTCTCCTACCTTTCTTCCAATCCCACCCGAGAGCCCTAGGGAGTGCTAGCACACTTGTGGTGCTCTCTTCTCCATCCTTGAGTGTTATGGAACACTTCTTGTTCTTGTGGATACTACTAGAGGTGTGTACGCTTGAACACACTCGAGTTCCGAAGGACCTTGGACGAGCGGGATTTGCGAAGGGCTTCTCTTCAAAGGTATAACACTCACCATATAGATCTAAAGTAGATCGATCTAGAGTAGGAAATAAGTACAAGAATTTTATTAATTTTTCGCACGGATCCGTGGCTAGCATTCGGGGTTTCCGCAACGCAAAAAGCAGTTTTTGTGGCTCGAATTGCTAACAGTGGTATCCGAGCCACGTGCGAACTTGTACTTGTTTCTATTTATGTTTTATGAAAAAGTTTCATTTCTGTAAGTCTCTATGATTTTACTAATTTATTGGTTTTTATGAGTATTTTTCTCGTAGAAGTGAAGCAACAAGTGTTTGGTCACTTGTAGGCTTCGACGACCGAGAAAAATCTTCCGAAACGGCAAGGTCTCGCCCAAACAAAATTATTTTGTTTGGGACGGCGATTTAAGGTGTTGTAGGATCACTTAGGAACACTCACGATGGTTATATCGCTAGTAGGGGAGATGCCCCTAACCCCGCAAGGGGCTTTGCTCCGCTATTATGCCCGTAAATCGCTAATCGGAACCGCCGGAAGTTGTAACTCGTAAAATAGATAAAATAGAAGTAAAATTACATAAATTTATTTAAAATAGATAATTTATAATTATGTGTGATGTAGTGATAATCATGGCCCAAAACACCCAATACGATTGGTTAATAATGTGTTGTAATTCATAATATGGCCTGCGCGCCATCTTTGTGTTGTGCGTGTTGTATTTGTTACGCGACCTGCGTGTCGTGCCCTCTCTTTTATATTCTGGTTGTAAAATAGTTTTAGACTCAAATGTAACTCGAGTTTCACATTTGTAATGTACAAAGTTGAAGTCGTGGATGGTCCACTCAAGGAGGAGTTACGAGGAGGCTGAAGTCAACACATGGTGGTCAAAGAAGGCGCTTGATGAAGCGGCTAACCCTAGGTTGACCATCCGATCTTCTCATTGGCTTGAGAAGATTGTAGTAGGGCCATGATCTCATCACAATTTAATTAAATAGTTAATTAATATATGTATATATATATATATATATATATATATATATATCATTGCTCTTGTATGTGATGCATGCTAATTTATTGAAATTAGTGCCTTTATGCGTATTTGATACACATCCTCAATTAGATTAGATCATAATTGAATCAACTCGAAAAATTCCTAACAAGTTTTGATACCCATCACTTCCTCAATCATATGTTGTTGTTGAATCTGCCAAAGCAGAGCAACGCATTTTATCTTGGTAGGGTGCGGAGGGACAACCTTGGTCCCGCCTTTCAAAGCTTGGGTGAGAACAAACTCAATTAGATTGAGTCAAACTAGTTAACTCAATTGGATCAAGTAAACTATAGGCATATTCTAACCGTTGGAAAGATAGGCTAAAGTTCGCATTTATACTAAAACTTGGGCGATTTAGCCAAAGCTAACTCAAGTTTTATTATAAATGAGGATCTTTATCCTATAAACAAGAGTTGCATAGAGATGTAATTGATAATTAGTTATCTACCGATCATACTAGGTCTTGGGTGATTTAGCCAAAGCTAACTCAAGGCATAGTATGATGTGGATATTGTCCCACGAGTATTATAGCTACTTCGTGGAATCTAGTAGTGTGGTTTGACCACATCCATGACTTGATTCTACAAAGACCCTATAATTTAGTGGAAGCATCATTTAGTTAAAGGCATAATTAAATGATAAAAAGGAATATGATACTTACGTTCTACTTTAATTTCTGTTGTAGATTGTCATAATGTGAAATACGAATTCTTTCTCCCTGCGTTTTGTCCTTGAGAAGGACAAGCTCAATGAAGCTAATTTCCTGGATTGGTATAGGAATCTAAGAATCATTCTCACACAAGAACGTAAACTGTACGTTCTGGAGCAGCCCATTTCGGAGGCACCTCTTGCCACTGCCACGCGAGCTGACCAAGATGCTTACAAGAAGCATCAAGATGACGCATTAGATGTGTCATGCCTCATGCTCGCAACCATGAACTCTGAGCTTCAGAAGCAACATGAGTTGATGACTTCTTATGATATGGTTGAACATCTTCGTCAACTATATCAAGGACAATCAGGGCACTGGAAGAGGAACTCCAAAGGATACCTGGAAGATCTTAAGAATAAGAGAAATAAGATTTCTACTTCAGGTATACATGTTATAGAAGTCAATCTCTCTATTTCTTCATCGTGGGAATTAGATACCGGATGTGATTCTCACATTTGTACTAATGTACAGGCGTTGAGAAATAGCAGGGCATTGGCGAAGGGCGAGATAGACCTATGAGTAGGCAATGGAGCACGGGTTGCTGCTATTGCTGTAGGGACTTACTATCTATCTCTGCCCTCTGAGCTTGTACTAGAATTAGATAAATGTTATTATGTGCATGCTCTTACTAAGAACATAATTTCAGTTTCTTGTTTGGACAAGAAAGGTTTTTCATTTATAATAAAGAACAAATGTTGTTTAGTTTATTTAAATGATATGTTCTATTGTAGTGCATCTCTGATTAACAGACTCTATATTCTAGACTTAAAGAACCCCATCTATAACATAAATACCAAAAGGTTCAAATCAAATGAAATGAACCAAACATATCTCTGGCACTATCGCTTAGGTCATATAAATGACAAACGCTTATCCCAGCTCCATAAAGATGGTTTGCTGGACTCATTTGATTTTGAATCATATGAAACATGCGAGTCATGCCTACTAGGCAAGATGACCAAGACTCCCTTTAGTGGACACAGCGAGAGAGCGACTGACTTGTTAGGACCTATACATAGTGATGTATGTGGCCCTTTCAATGTCGCTGCCAGGGGTGGTTATAGGTACTTCATTACATTTACTGATGACTTCAGTAGATATGGTTATGTGTATCTAATGATACATAAGTCAGAATACTTTGAAAAGTTCAAAGCATTCAAGAATGAAGTACAAACTCATCTTGGCAAGAGTATTAAGATACTTCGATCAGATCGAGGTGGAGAATACCTTAGCCATGAGTTTCATGACTATCTAGATGAGTGTGGGATTCTATCCCAACTCACTCCTCCTGGAACACCACAGTGGAATGGTGTATCCGAAAGGAGGAATCGTACCCTATTAGATATAGTTCGATCTATGATGAGTCACATAGATCTTCCTATATCCTTTTGGGGATATGCTCTAGACACAACAGCCTTTACACTTAATCGTGTTCCATCTAAAGCTGTGACAAAGATACCATATACGATATGGACTGGGAGAAATCCAAAGATGTCTTTTATGAGGATTTGGGGTTGTGAGGCTTACGTTCGACGTCAAATCTCAGACAAACTGGGACTCAAATCCGATAAGTGCTATTTTGTAAGATATCCCAAGGAAACGAAGGGATATTACTTCTATATTCCCAGTCAACACAAAGTGTTTATGGCTAAGACTGGGGTTTTTCTAGAAATGGTTTTGTTTCTAGAAAAACTAGTGGGAGTACGTTCAATCTTAAAGAAGTTCAAAATATGGACCATAGCACTGAGGCCTTGATGGAAGTTGAACAGGAACCACAAAGAGTTGTGGATGATGAGATTGTTGCACAAGGAGTTGAGCAACAACCAGTTCAAGTAGACATACCTCTTCGCAGATCTAATAGGGTACGTCATCAGCCTGAGAGATACTCATTTCTCTTGTCTGACCCTGATGACGCTATGCTCATTGAGAATGAGCCTACCACCTATCAGGAAGCTGTGATGAGACCAGATTTTGAGAAATGGCTAAAGGCCATGAGATCCGAGATGGAATCCATGTACACCAACCAAGTATGGACTTTGGTTGATCCACCTGAGGGTGTCAAACCCATAGGGTGTAAGTGGGTCTTTAAGAGAAAGACTGACATGGATGGACTTATCTATAAGGGTCGCTTGGTAGCTAAAGGTTTCAAGAAAATTCATGGTATTGACTATGATGAAACCTTTTCTCCAAGAGCGATGTTTAAGTCCATTCGGATCTTGCTTGCTATTGCAGCATACCACGATTATGAGATCTGGCAAATGGATGTCAAAACCATGTTTCTGAATGGAAACCTGATCGAGGATGTGTACATGACACAACCTGAGGGTTTTATAGTTCCACAGCATACTGGCAGAGTATACAAGCTGCATAAGTCCATTTATGGACTAAAGCAAGTTTCTTGGAGCTGGAATCTTCAATTCGATGATACGATCAAACAGTTTGGTTTCATCAAGAATGGAGATGAATCTTGTGTCTACAAGAAGGTTGTTGGGAACACAGTTGTCTTTCCTTGTATTGTATGTGGATGACATACTACCCATTGGGAATGACATCCCTTTGCTATAGTCTGTAAAGACTTGGCTAGGGAATTGTTTCTCAATGAAAGACTTAGGTGAAGCAGCCCGTATTCTAGGCATACAGATCTATAGAGATAGATCTAAGAGAGTGCTTGGCCTAAGTCAGAGTACATATATTGACAAGGTACTGCTACGGTTTGTCATGCAGAACTCCAAGAAGGGATTTCTGCCGATGTCACATGGTGTGAGTCTTTCGAAGACTGAAAGTCCCTCTTCTAGAGAGGAGAGAGACCGCATGGATCAGATCCCTTATGCTTCATCCATAGGATCTATCATGTACGCCATGCTATGTACTCGTCCTGATATCTCGTATGCTTTGAGCATGACGAGCAGATACCAGTCAGATCCAGGTGAAAGTCACTGGATAGCGGTCAAGAATATTCTTAAGTACTTGAGAAGGACTAAAGAATATTTCTTGATATATGGAGGTGATGATGAGCTAGCTGTAAAGAGTTACAGTGATGCTAGCTTCCAAACTGACAAGGATGATTATCGATCGCTGTCTGGGTTTGTGTTTTGCATAAATGGTGGTGCCATGAGCTGGAAGAGTTCGAAGCAGGACACAGTCGCTGATTCTACAACAGAGGTCGAGTATATTGCTGCATCAGAAGTAGCAAAGCAGGCAGTTTGGATCCGCAAGTTCATTACTGAGCTTGGGGTGATTCCTAGCATAACAGATCCTATTGAGCTCTATTGTGACAACAATGGAGCAATTGCACAGGCTAAGGAACCTCGCTCACACCAGTGGACCAAACACATAATACGGCGCTTCCATCTCATTCGAGAGATCATCGATAGAGGAGATGTGAAGATTTGTAGAGTACCCACAGAAGCTAACGTCGCAGATCCCTTGACCAAGGCTTTGGCACAGAGAAAGCATGATGGTCACACTAGGTCATTGGGCCTTAGAGCCTACACTGATGGGCACTAGTGCTAGTGGGAGATTGTTAGTTAGAGCCCTAGAGCCAATCATATGATGATTATTGTACGGACTCATTGTATCATATTCTTATGTATATAAAGGTATTTGTTTTTGGTTATTATACTTACTTGTATTGGTGCCAAATAACTAAGTATAATAGCGTCCTTGAGTAGAAGGTTCTTATCTATATCAATCGATTGGTTGAATCGATAGTGAGATGGTATAGAGAACACTACTCTTAATCATTCCTAGTCAAATATTAACATTCATGGACAATGTTAATGCGACGAGACTAGCATTTAGGTCAACTCGATGACTTGATCTCACAAGTCATGGATATAGAGATATCAAGTTGACACATGGGTATGTATTAGAGAATGTATACTGACTGACCCGCCTTGAGAAAGTATCATGGATCGTTATATGAGTGTCATATACTTTCTCATGTGGCTATTAGTATGACTATTAGTTCTTGGACCTGAAGTCACCATGGTTCCCTATATAAGGAGTTACATACTTTGGCTTCGTCAAATGTCACCCGTAATTGGGTGGACTATAAAGGCAATTACTGGGTATGTAACAAATTATACGGAGGGATGTGAGTGATGTATATGAGATCTAACCCTCCTATATGACGGAAGTGATATCTTGGTTCTTGATAGAGTGAGACCACTAAGTGCATGGCACTACAAGAAAAATCCTCATAGATATCGTTGGAACAACAACGGTTTTAAGCAAAAACTGATGTCTTTGAGTATTTTACACCGGTTTTTCCAAAAATCGGTGTCTATGCGCATAGATTTTCGCTTATAGACATCGGTTTTTTAGCTGATGTCTATAAGCGCCTTTTTTTTGTTAATAGACACCGATTTTAACAGCGGTTTTTAAAATCCGGTGTTAATGAACCAAAAATAATAATTTAATTTTTCCACCATCCCAAATTTATAACACTTCACAAAGTTATCTCCAAACCTAAACCAATATCGTAAGTAGGTTTTATTAATGTGAAGCGGGCAGGCAGTGGCAGTCTGGCGTAACCGCGACTCGAACTGTCTGCCACACAACGCCTCTCCTCCTACCTTACTCTCCCCCCAAACCTAAATCCATTCCCATCGATCTCTATCGCGATGGCATCCATGAAATCCTTTCGCCACCTGCTTCTGCTCCTCGCCGTCGCCCTCCTCTCCCTCTTCCGCCGAGTCGTCGCCGCCGCCCGACGCCTGCTCTCCTTCGTCTCCCTGCGCGAGTTGTTGCTCCACCTCTCCTTCCTCCGCTGCGGTCTCCGGCCCGTCACGCTCGACCTCGGCCATGCATCGCTGCACATCTGGGGCCCCAACCCCCGACGCGCCAGCCGGAAGCCTGCCCTCCTCCTCATTCACGGCTTCGGCGGCAACTCAAAGTGGCAATGGGAGCGCCAGATCGGGGCCCTATCCCGCTCCTTCGATCTCTATATCCCGGACCTCCTCTTCTTCGCCAGATCCCATTCCTCCTGCGCCGACCGTTCCGTGGGCTACCAGGCACGGTGCGTCGTAGAGGTGATGCGCCTCATCGGGGTCGCCCGGTACTCCGTGATGGGGATCAACTACGGCGGGTTCGTGGTGTTCCGCCTGGCGGAGATGGAGGCGGAGTCGGTGGAGCGCGTGGCGATTCTCACCGCTGGAATCTGCATGTCGCCGGAGTAGTTGTAGGTGATGTCTGCAAAAGAGAAGAGAGACGTGTGCGAGCCGTTGCTGCCGCAGAAGGCAGACGATCTGAGGGCCCTCGTCAGCCGGTCCATGTACCGCCCCCCCCCCAAGTGCTTCACAAAGTTAAATCACTTTACATTTCTAAGGCTCTCTTTTATATAGGGTTATTTAATCTAGTTGTTCTTCCATAATTCATCAAACTAACAAGTTATATGATACACAGGATTCAGTAATTGTCGTAGGATATCCACTTGGTGGAGATACAATCTCTGTGACAAAGGGTGTGGTATCACGAATTGAGGTTTGATTTCATGAAATTGTGATCATAAGCTTTTAGTATTTTTTTTGGTGAATTTTATATTCTTGCTGAGATTGTTTTATAGATGATAAATTGTTGACTTAAGTGTTATCAATTTTAAGTTGGTTGAAAATTTTAGAACATGGTGTCCAAATGAGTTTTTTTAATATTAATCACTTTTTTTTTTTGCTTCTGTTTCAGGTTAGTATGCTCATGGATCCTCTGATCTGCTTGGTATTCAGATTGATGCTGCAATAAACCCTGGTTGGTAACTCAACCTAGTTTCCTTGCTAGAAAGATAGCAATTTATTTTTTAGATAGTTGGATGTTATTGCACCACTTTCTCTGGCAAGGTACAGATATATTCTTGTAAAAGCATATTAATGTTGTCAAAGAAACGTACTTGTTTTGCAGGAAACAGTGGTGGTCCTGTTAGCTAGAGCCCTAGAGCCTATCATTTGATGATTGTATTTTGGACTTGTTGTATCATATTCTATATAAATAAAGGCATTTGGTTTTTGGTTATTATACTTACTTGTATTGGTGCCAAATAAACTAAGTATAATAACGTCCTTGAGTAGACGGTTCTCACCTATATCAATCGGTTAGTAGAACTGATAGTGAGATGATATAGGGAACACTACTCTTAATCATTCCTAGTCGAGTATTAATATTCAGGGACAATGTTAATGCAATAAGACTAGCATGTAGGTCAACTCGATAACTTGATCTCACAAGTCATGGATATAGAGATATCAAGTTGACACATGGGTATGCATTAGAGAATGTATACTGAATAGCCCGCCATGAGAAAGTATCATGGATTGTTATATGAGTGTCATATACTTTCTCATATGGCTATTAGTATGACTACTAGTCCTTAGACCTGAAGTCACCATGGTTCCCTACATAAGGAGTTATGTACTTTATTTTCGTCAAACATCACCCGTAACTGGGTGGACTATAAAGGCGATTACTGGGTATGTAACAAATTATGCGGAGGGATGTGAGTGATGTAGATGAGATTTATCCCTCCTATATGACGGGAGTGACATCGGTATTCTTGATAGAGTGAGACCACGAAGTGCATGGCCATGCCCAAATGAGTCAATATAGGATATTGAGCTCATTTGATTGAGTAAGTCTACTTGGAGTTCAAGATTTAGATTGATTAGAGGATGACACGGTCTATGCCTCACATTGATCAATCTAGATGTCTAGGATAGAAGGACACTTGTCATATATTGTGAGGAGTCACAATTAGTAGTCACAAGGTGATGTTGGATCTCAACATTCTTGTAACTTGGGTAGTAATGATGTATTGCTAGATACCACTCATTACTTATGTTTCTAAATGAATTTAGGGGCATTGCCAATGTTACAAGAACCTATTGGGTCACACACAAAGAACAAGTGGATGGAGATTAGGTTCATATGATGAACCAAGAGGATTAGATTCATTTGATGAATCAAATTGGATTAAGAGTAATCCTAATTGGGTTAATTGAGTTGGACTCAAGTTGATTCATGTGTTCAATGAGTCTAATTTTGATTATGACTCATTGAATCAATTTAATTAAATGAATTAGATTCATTATATTAAGTTGGCTTGAATTAAATGGTTGGATTAGATCAACCATGAGAGAGATTAAGTTAAGTTTGACTTGACTTGAGAGGAAGATGAAGAGTCAAGTTTGACTTGACTTTATGTCACCTCATTGGTGAGTTGACATTAAGTGGACCAATGATGATGCTTTTCATCATCATGGTTACTTAAGTGAAGTGCCACCTCATGGGAGTTACCAAGAGTTGTGACTCTTGGTATCCCATGGAGGTTACAAACCACTTAATTAGATGAAAAAAGAGTTTCATTTTTGCATGTGTAACTCTCATTCAAGTGATCTTCCTCCTCCTAAGCTCTCTTCTTGCTCCTTCTCTTCTCTTGGTCGTGGGTTTCAAACAAGGGAGAAGAAAAGAGAGTGAATCTAATCCAAGAAGAAAGGTTAGTGAAAGTCACATAGAGATTTTAGAGGAGTGTGTTCTCTTCTTTTCCTTTCTTCTTCTTCCAATCCTACCCGAGAGCCCTAGAGAGTGCTAGCACACTTGTGGTGCTCTCTTCTCCATCCTTGAGTGTTAGAGAACACTTCTTGTTCGTGTGGATATCACTAGAGAGTTGTCTACGTTGACAACTTCGAGATCCGGCGTACCGTTGGACGAGCGGGATTTGCGAGGGCACGCTTCAAAGGTAAAAAATGTTTTTCCTTTGTAGATCTACTGTAGATCATAGTTTGAAACTCGTACTCATATTTTCGAAAGTTTTCTTCGCACGGATCCAATGGCTAGGGGGTTTTGGGGTTTTCGCAACGCAAAAAAGCGGTTTTCGCGGCCCGAAAAACCCAACAGGTCCTACCTTCAATGATCGTGGTGAGTGTATTGGTGTGGCATTCCAGGTATTCCTTCTACTAAATCTGCCTTTTATTTTCCCTACTTTATCTATTCCAAACTTTTCAAAAATCTTTTATAGATTAACTTTGTCCCAGAATAATGTTTAATGGAAATGCATCTGAGTACTGCTTTTGCACCGAAATTAGCATTCTACCTTCTTTCATATCTCACTAGATATTTCATTTAGGTTTTCAGATCCGAAGACACTGAAAATATTGGATATGTTATTCCAACCACTGTGGTTTCTCATTTTCTTGATGATTATGAAAGAAATGGGAAGTATACTGGTAAGTTGACATATGAAAGATTCTATTTTGATAGATCTAGTTTAGAATGATTGTTAGATATAATTATCTAATGTTTTCCACTAGTTTGATTGGAGTTCCTAGCTAATTGATATAGAGAATGCAATACCTCTGATACCTATGGTTATTCTGATTAAGCTGTAAGTATGCTAGTTAGACTACCTGAGTCCACTTCGCGTGATTATGACTTATGTCTTCATAAAGATTTAAATTTATACCTTTGTTAGTTTGGTTGTTGAATTAATTCTTTGTATGTTATTTAAGGTAATATAGGTTTTTTTTTTTTTTTGCTTCTCACATCATATTGGAGTTATTCACTTTAATAAATGCATGTATAGATTAGGGGTGCAAATGAATCAAATCGAGCCGAATAATATGAAAATATTGATATTTGAGTTCAAACTCAAAAAATATATATGATATTCGAAGCTTGAAAATACAAATAATTTTGTCTCGAGCTTGATTCAAAATAAAATTCGAGTTCGAGTTCGATTTGAATTGATCGAACCTTGATTTGAGCATATTCGAACTATAATTCGAAATGACTTAAATTCGAATTTTGTTCCAATTATTCAAATCTTAATTTGAATATATTTAAGTTAAAATAATGTTAAAATAATTAGAATTCAATTCGAGTTCGGCTCGCGAGCAGCTCGTGAACAATCTAACAAAATATTATGGGTTCGAATTTGGCCCGAAAAAATTATTGAACATGTTCGAGTTCTGCTCAAATTCAATAATTTCGAATACGAATCAAATATTTTTTGAGCTAGCTTGAAAAACTCGCGAATTGGCTTGATTTGTTTGCACCTCTAGTATTGATGTGCGTGTGTGTATCATATTTTTTTTATAAATGACAGTTAGATTTTTTTTATTTTTTTTGGAAAAATTAGGATTTCCTTCTCTTGGGGTATTACTTCATAAATTGGAGAATCCAGCATTGCGGGCATGCTTAAAAGTACCTTCTAATGAGGTATTTATGTTGATTTTCTAGAAGTCTGGGTTCTTAATTTTTTTTCCATGTTCTGTAATATATTAAGATCTGATATTACATAGTTTTGGTATATTTTCTACTTTAAACTGAGAGTATCTTGCTTGTAAAATCAAACAATTTGATATACTTGTGTGAAAGATCCGTAAACATGATTCTTTTGGCCTTCGGATGTGTCAAAAGAGTGTTTATGTAATGTTCCTTATGATATTATTATCCTGCTAATGATAATTTGATTTCCACATGTTGAATTTATCGAGTTTGGTTGTCATTTCAAAGCCTCATAGTTAAACACTATCCTATTGCTTAAAAAAAAATTATATTTGATTACACTTGTTCTTTTGGTCCATTTAATTCCTTTATACATCATTAGTATATCATAATAGTATTTTCTAAAAGCACATTATGCTAATTATTCGTATCTACATCATAATAATATTTTAAAAAAAACACATTACATTAATATCTATTTTCATAAATGAGCCATAGTTAGAAGTTGGAACAATAAGTGATTCAGCTAGAGTCTAGAATAGGTAAATCCTATTTCATTTCTTATAATGTCATATGGTTCCCATTGTCTTTCTCAACCAGTATCTTATAAGCGTGTAAATAAAATTGACTAAACCTGAGTGTCTAAGCGTGCAACTAATATACATATTTCATCAGGAGCCTTCTCTGCATGCAGCTGTGATGCTTGAACAAGCATCCTACTGCTATTTGCTTTCCATTCCACCAATGTTACGCAAGTATGGTTTTCATCTTGTTTTGTCTGGAAATCGTTACTACATTTCTGATCAGGTACTCGATTGCATGTCAAATTCATCTTCATATTGAAACTTGTCTCAGATATTTAAAGCATGTTCAATGTTTTATGTGCTAATTGTAAAACATTCATTCTGTAAAATGTAGAGACAACATGCGATTCAAGCTTACAAGAATACACTCTTCGTTTACAGAGAAAATGGTTGGAGTTATATATCTGATCATGTTCACTACAATGTTGGAAGGTTCTCTATGCTTTGTTTGTATATTTGTGCATTTATCTTTGATGCTTTTGACCTTATCTCCTTCCATTTACTTACGTGGTATTCTTTTATTGGAGTTCTTGATTTGGCTATCAAGCATATGCTGGAGGTTTTGGCTTGCAGTCATCTGTCCCTAGCCACACAAAATGTATTCCTTAATGAATTTTCCCATGTTGTCCAAGTACTTCTATAGATTCTTTCTCATGATATTTTTGTTTAGTAGTTCGTAAATCATAAAATCTCGCTATACCTTGATTCATCAAAGCATGGGAATGAAATTTAAGGTTTACAATCTTCGACTACCTGTTATCAATATGGCTTCACTCTGCAGCATGTATAATTCTTCTGTTTTTGTTCTTGGCTGTAGTTAAGTAGACCAAATGATACTTTTGTTTGACAGATTAGAACAGTGGATTTTTTAACTCAGAAAACTAGGCATTTGAAGGTGAAAAGCGGTGAGATTAGGGAAATGAAAGGCACAAGAAGAATGGAGCAGGATAGCAAGTTGAACATATTCTGATTCTCATAATTTAATGTAGCCTCAGCTTGATTTTTGACTCACGATGTTCTACCTTGATGTGTTGTTAAAAGAATGTTCTACCTTGATTCTGATATCTATTAGCTTTTGATGTAAAAAGAATGTGTGTGTATATTTATGTATTTTATGGATCATATTGAATGAAGCATATTTGTGTAATTTGTGAATATTTGTGTATTTTTTTGGTTACTGTGGGTTTTTCACTGTTTCGGAAATCAAATTTGTGTTGTTAAAAAATATTGATATTACATCGGTTTTCCACCGTTGCAAAATCGGTGTCATTAACTAATATTTCCATCGGTCGTATACCACTGCCAAAACTGGTGTTATTAACATATAATATTACATCGGTTTTACACCGTTGATGAAACGGTGTCGTTAAGTGATACTACACCAGTTAATAACCGATTCGAACACCGGTGTCGTTAAGTGATACTACACCGGTTTTAAACCGATGTCTAAAATGGCAGACCTTTTACATCACCTTCATAGACATCGGTCGAAAATGTAATAGACACCGGTGGAAAACCGATGTCTATGAGGGTTTTTGTTGTAGTGTGGCTATGCCCAAATGAGTCGATATGAGATATCTTGGAGTCCATCTAGATATCATGGATAGAAATGTTGGTTGCTACTCGGAAAACCTAGAGGTTCCACTGTACAAAAATTTTGTACAAAGGTCTGAACCTTTTCCTAGCTACCATGTGTTCTTTTAAATTAAATTTTGGATCGCCTGCGGAACTTAACACGTTTGATCCAAAACTTAATCTATTTGTTCTTTTAGGTTTTGACTTGGATCTCCTGCGGAACTTAACACGTTCGACCCAAATCGCCTTAAGTTATTAATTCCATTAAATATTAATTTCTATAATTGGTTCCCAGTACTGACGTGGCGAGACACATGGCCTTCTTGGATATGGGAGCAACCACCACCGACTAGACAAAACCTTTTATAGAAATCTAATATTTAATTTCCTAAAATAACTTTAGGTTAACCGAAAAGAACAATCAAATCACAAGGAAAAAATAAAACAAAAGAACACAACTTCGAAAAATATATTCGAAATACTAGAATCGTAAGCCTCTTGTATTTGGTATTATTTCCATAAATAACTAGCATGATGCGGAAAGAAAAATTACTAGTTATACCTTCTAGAAAGACCTCTTGATCTTCTACCGTATTCCTCTTCTAACCTCGGACGTTGTGTGGGCAACGATCTTCCGAGATGAGAAACCACCAAGCACCTTCTTCTCCTCCTAGCTAGGTTGGGCCAACACAAAGAAGCTTCACCAAGGACGAAGAACAAAACACCAACCAAGCTCCAAGGGATACAAGCTTTCTCTCCTTCTTCTTCTTCTTCTTCTCCAAGTAGTATCCGGCCACCACAAGAGCTCCAAGCCAACAGAGAAGGTTCGGCCACCACCAAGAGGAAGAGAGGAAGAGAGGTTGGCCGGCCACAACACCAAGGAAAAGAGAAAGAAAAATAGAATAGAGTCGTTAGCCTTGAAGCCTCCTCTACCCCCTCTTTTATAATCCTTGGTTTTGGCAAATAAGGAAAATTTAATAAAAACTTCCTTAATTCTTTTGCCATTGAAAAGGAAAATTTATTTAATTAAAACAATTTTCTCTTTTCAAATTTTAATGGCCGGCCACAACAAATAAATTCTCCAAGCAAATAAAATTTTAAACACCAATTAAAACTTCCTTATTTGCTTCGGAAATTTATAAAATTTCTCCAACAATTTTTATCCCTTCATGATTGGTTTATAAAAAGAAAATTTAATAAATTAAAATCTTTCTTTTAAACATGTGGATAAAAAGAAAGTTATCTCTAAAAATTAAAATCTCTTTTAATCTACAAATAAGGAAAGATATCAAATCTTTTCTTAATCTTTTGTAGAAACTTATAAAAGAGAATATTTAATTTTAAACTCTCTTTTAAATCATGAACGTGGTTAAAAAGGAAAGTTTTCTTAAACTTTAAAATCCTCCTTTAATCAACAAATAAGGAAAGATTTCAAATTTTAAACTCTCTTTTAAACATCTAGATGATTTACAAATAAGGAAAGTTTTTACCAAAAAATTAAAATCATCCTTTTAAACTACAAATAAGGAAAGAGATTAATCTCTTCTCTTAATCTTTTGTAGAAAGCTATAAAAGGAAATTTTTAATTTTTAAACTTTCTTTTAAAATCATGATATCCACATAAGAAATAATTTTAATAAAAATCTTTTTTAATATTCTAGTGGCCGACCACCTAAGCTTGGGACCCAAGCTTTGGCCGGCCACCTACATGACTCATCCACTTGGTCTTGGCCGACCCTAGCTTGGGTTCCAAGTTAGCTTGGCCGACCCCATTGGATGGGTAAGAAGGTGGGTATAAATCTCAATATACTAGAGGCAACGATAGGGACCGAGAGGAGGAATTGGTTTTGGTCTCCTGATAAAATTAAGCATCCCGTGCTCGCCCCGAACACACAACTTAATTTTATCAATAATAATTCATTCCACTAGAGAACTATTATTGAACTACCGTACCAATCCCAAATTACATTTTGGGCTCCTTCTTATCATGAGTGTGTTAGTCTCCCTGTGTTTAAGATAACAAATGTCCACTAACTAAGT
Organism: Zingiber officinale; assembly: GCF_018446385.1. NCBI lineage: Eukaryota > Viridiplantae > Streptophyta > Magnoliopsida > Zingiberales > Zingiberaceae > Zingiber > Zingiber officinale. The sequence continues at coordinate 46,799,864 of NC_056007.1, read as the reverse complement.
AAGTTACTGACAACTCACTTAATTAATATCTAGCTCCAAGAGTAGTACCACTCAACTTCATCGTCATGTCGGACTAAGTCCACCTGCAGGGTTTAACATGACAATCCTTATGAGCTCCTCTTGGGGACATTCTCAACCTAGATTACTAGGACACAGTTTCCTTCTATAATCAACAACACACACTATAAGTGATATCATTTCCCAACTTATCGGGCTTATTGATTCATCGAACTAAATCTCACCCATTGATAAATTAAAGAAATAAATATCAAATATATGTGCTTGTTATTATATTAGGATTAAGAGCACACACTTCCATAATAACTGAGGTCTTTGTTCCTTCATAAAGTCAGTATAAAATGAACGACCTCAAATGGTCCTACTCAATACACTCTAAGTGTACTAGTGTAATTATATAGTTAAGATAAACTAATACCTAATTACACTACGACCTTCCAATGATTTGTTCCTTTCCATCTTAGTCGTGAGCTACTGTTTATAATTTATAAGGAACCAATAACATGATCTTCTGTGTGTGACACCATACACCATGTTATCTACAATATAAATTAATTGAGCAACTACATTTATCATAAATGTAGACATTTGACCAATGTGATTCTTATTTCTAGATAAATATTTATACCAAAAGCTAGGCTTTTAGTATACACTCTAACAAGAAAGTCATTGTCACATATTGTGAGAGTCACAATTAGTAGTCACGAAGGTAATGTTTGATCTTAACATTCTTACAACTTGGGTAGCAATGATGTATTGCTAGATGCCGCTTATTGCTTATGTTTCTAAATAAGATTTAGAAACATTGCCAACGTTGCAAGAACCTATTGGGTCACACACAAAGAACAAGTGAATGGAGATTAGGTTCATATGATGAACCAATTGGATTAGGTTCATGTGATGAATAAAAAATTAGATTAAGAGTAATCTAATTTAGGCTTTTTGAGTTAGACTCGATTAGGTTGGATTTAACTCACCAAGGAAGATGAGTGATCAAGTTTGACTTGACTATATGGAAGTGGAAATATCAAGTTTGACTTGATGCCACCTCATGAAGGATAACTTATCCTACATGGCATGGCTAGCCAACACATCCTTGCCAAATCATCAAGGGAGAGCAAGATTCCTTGTGTGGTCGGCCATATGAATGGAAGATTCATTGGCCGCCCAAATGAATGCATTAAGATTCATTCAATGCAATTAATTGCATTCCTAGTGTGGCTAGCCACATGAATGGAAGTTTCATTGGCAGCCCAAATGAATGCATTAAGACTCATTGAATGCAATTAATTGCATTCCTTGTGTGGCCGGCCATATGAATGGAAGATTCATAGGCATTGAATTTTCATTCATTTTGTATCATCTTACCGATTTTCTTCCTTGCTCCTTCTCCTCTCTTTGCCGAGGGCTCCAAGCAAGACAAGAAAGTTAGTGAGTTTATCCAAGAAGAAAGGTAGAGTGATAGTCACATAGAAAAATAAGAGGAGCGTTTGGGATTATATCTTTCTCTTTTCTCCTACCTTTCTTCCAATCCCACCCGAGAGCCCTAGGGAGTGCTAGCACACTTGTGGTGCTCTCTTCTCCATCCTTGAGTGTTAGGGAACACTTCTTGTTCGTGTGGATACTACTAGAGGTGTGTACGCTTGAACACACTCGAGATCCGAAGGACCTTGGACGAGCGAGATTTGCGAAGGGTTTCGCTTCAAAGGTATAACACTCACCATGTAGATCTAAAGTAGATCGATCTAGAGTAGGAAATAAGTACAAGAATTTTATTAATTTTTCGCACGGATCCGTGGCTAGCATTCGGGGTTTCCGCAACGCAAAAAGCGGTTTTTGCCGCTCGAATTGCTAACAGTATCTACTTGTCATGCTTAATGCATACGAGACATCTGGGCAAGTACGAAGCATGGCGTACATGATAGACCCTATAGCAGATGCATAAGAAATCTGATCCATGCGGTCCCTTTCTTCCTTAGAAGAAGGGCATCGAGTCTTCGAAATACTCACTTCATGTGACATCCGCAGAAATCCCTTCTTGGAATACTACATGGAAAAACGTTTAAGCACCTTGTCAATATATGTACTCTGACTTAAACTAAGCAATCTCTTAGATCTATCTCTATAGATCTTGATGCCTAAAATGCACACCTAAGTCCTTCATTGAAAAATAATTCCCAAGCCAAGTCTTTGCTGACCGAAGAGTAGGGATATCATTTCCAATGAGAAGTATGTCATCTACAAACAATACGAGAAAGGTGACAATGCTCCCACTAATCTTCTTGTAGACACAAGGTTCATTTTCATCCTTAATGAAACCAAATGCTTTGATTTCATCATCAAATCAAAGATTCCAGCTTCTAGAAGCTTGCTTTAATCCATATATAGATCGTTGCAACTTACATACCTTTCTAGCATGATCATGAACTACAAAACCCTCAAGTTGTGTCATGTACACATCCTCGAGTAGATTTCCATTAAGAAATGCACTTTTGACATCATCTACCAGATCTCATAATCATAGCAAGCAGCAATAGCAAGCATGATCCGAATAGACTTGAGCATCGCAACTGGTGAAAATGTTTCGTCATAGTCTATACCATGAATCTGCTTGAATCCTTTAGCCACCAATCTACCTTCATAGGTATGCACATACCCATCCATGTCAGTCTTCATTTTGAAAACCCACTTACACCCAATGAGTTTGATCCCATCAGGTGGATCAACCAAAGTCCATACTTGGTTAGTGTACAAGGATTCCATTTTGGATCTCATGGCTTCTAGCAATTTCTCAGAATCTAGGCCTTGTACAGCTTCTTGATAAGATATAGGCTTATTTGAGACCAACAAGCACTATATCACCGTGGTCAAATAAGAGAAAAGAATATATCTAAGGTTGACGACGGGTCCTATCAGATCTGCGTAGAGATTGTGCTACTTGAACAAGTTGTTACTTCATAATTTCTTCTGGTGTAACAAAATCACGATCCACAATATCTTGTGGTACCTGTTCAGTTTCTATTAAGGCTTCGGTGCTAGTTTGTATATCTTAAATTTCTTCAAGATCAACTTTACTCCTACTAGTTTTTCTAGAAATGAATTCCTTTCTTAGAAAGACACCAGTTCTGGCAATAAACATTTTGCCTTGTGTGAGATTATACAAGTAATATCCCTTTGTTTCCTTGGGATATTCTATAAAATAGTACTTGTCTGATTTGAGTCCTAGTTTACCTGAGACTTGTCGTCGAGCGTAAGCCTAGCTGTTGGGTTCGTCGGGCCGCGAAAACCGCTTTTTCGCGTCGCGGAAACCCCGAGTCACCCAAAGCCATGGATCTCGTGCAAAGATTCGTAAACAAAATTTTTCGAAAAGCCTTTTTCTTGTACGAGTTTGTAAAAACTTTAGATCTACACTAAAGTTAAGATCATTACCCTTGATGCACGCCCCACGCGAATCCCGCTCGTCCAAATGGTGTCGGATCTCAAGACCGTCAAGCGTACGGTCCTCTAGAAGTATCCACACGGACACACTTGATGGAGGTGACCAAAAACCAAGGTGTGCTAGCACCTATGTGGTTCGGCCAAGGAAGGAGGAGAGGGAGAGAGCAAGAAGAACTCTAGTAGGAAGAAGAAGGAATGAATGATGGAATAATTTTCAAAATGAAAATTATTCTCCTCATTCAAGTGGCCGGCCACCTTCTCATGTCTAACTCCCATTTCCACATTAAATGCAATTAATGTGGAGCCATTAAAGAGTTGTAACCCCCATGAGGTGGCACTCTAGGATGATGTGGATCAACACTATTGGTCCACATCTTGCCACCTCACTAAATGACATGGCAACAAGTGTAACCTCCTCATTTAATGTGGGCCGGCCACATTAAATGCTATGGAGGCTTGTAACCTCCATGAGGTGGCACTCATTGATGATGTGGAGCAATCCTATTCGTCCACATCTTGCCAACTCACTAGTGATGTGGCAAAAAGTCAAGTCAAACATGACTTTTTCTCTTCCTCTCAAATCAAGTCAAACTTGATCAAATCTCTCTCATGGTTGATCTAATCCAACCATATGATTCAAGTCAACTTAATATAATGAATCTAATTCATTAAATTAAGTTGATTTAATGAGTCATAATCTAAATTAGACTCATTGAATACATGAATCAACTTGAGTCCAACTCAATTAGCCCAATTTGGATTACTCTTAATCCAATATGATTCATCAAATAAATCTAATCCTCTTGGTTCATCATATGAACCAAATCTCCATCTAATTGTCCTTAGTGTGTGACCCTATAGGTTCTTGTAATGTTGGCAATGCCCTAAACCTATTTAGGAGCATAAGTAATGAGCGGTATCTAGCAACACATCATTACTACCCAAGTTACAAGAATGTCGAGATCCGACATCACCTTGTGACTACTAATTGTGACTCCTCACAATATATGACAAGTGTCCTTCTATCCTAGACATCTAGATTGATCAATATGAGGCATAGACCGTGTCATCCTCTAATCAATCTAAATCTTGAACTCTAAGTAGACTCACTCGATCAAATGAGCTCAACATCTAATGTTGACTCATTTGGGCATGGCCATGCACTTAGTGGTCTCACTCTATCAAGAATACCGATGTCGCTCCCGTCATATGGGAGGGATAGATCCCATCTACATCACTCACATCCCTCTACATAATTCGTTATATACCCAGTAATCGCCTTTATAGTCCACCCAGTTACGGGTGACGTTTGACGAAACCAAAGTACATAACTCCTTATGTAGGGATCCATGGTGACTTCAGGTCTAAGGACTAATAGTCATACTAATAGCCACATGAGAAAGTATATGACACTCATATAACGATCCATGATACTTTCTCATGGCGGGTCATTCAGTATACATTCTCTAATGCATACCCATGTGTCAGCTTGATATCTCTATATCCATGACTTGTGAGATCAAGTCATTGAGCTAACCTACATGCTAGTCTTATTGTATTAACATTGTCCCTGAATGTTAATACTCGACAAGGAATGATTTAGAGTAGTGTTCCCTATATCATCTCACTATCGATTCAACCAATCGATTGATATAGGTAAGAATCTTCTACTCAAGGACGCTATTATACTTAGTCTATTTGGCACTAATATAAATAAGTATAATAACCAAACAAATGCCTTTATTAATATACAAGAATATGATATATATGAGTCCATACAATCATCAAATGATTGGCTCTAGGGCTCTAACTAACAATCTCCCACTAGTACTAGTGCCAATCAGTATAGGCTCTAAGGCCTAAAGACCTAGTGTGACCATCATGCTTCCTCTGTGCCAAAGCCTTGGTCAAGGGATCTGCGATGTTAGCTTCACTCTTCAAATCTTCACATCTCCTCTATCGATAATCTCGAATGAGATGGAAGCGCCGTAGTATGTGCTTGGTCCGTTGGTGTGAGGTTCCTTCGCTGTGCTATAGCTCCATTGTTGTCACAATAGAGCTCAACTGGGCGCGATGTTAGGAACCACCCCAAGTTCGATGATGAACTTGCGGATCCAAACGCCTCATTTGCTGCCTCTGATGCAATACTTCTGTTGTAGAATCAGCTAATGTATCCTGCTTCGAACTCTTCCAGCTGGCAGCACCACCATTAATGCAAAATACGAACCCTGACTGTGATAGGTAATCATCCTGATCGGTTAGCTCATCATTGCCTCCATATATCAAGAAATATTCTCTAGTCCTTCGTAAGTACTTAAGAATATTCTTGACTGCTATCCAGTGACTTTCACCTGGATCTGACTGGTATCTGCTCGTCATGCTCAAAGCATACGAGACATCAGGTCGAGTACACAGCATGGCGTACATGATCGATCCTATGGCTGAGGCATAAGGGATCTGATCCATGCGGTCTCTCTCCTCTCTAGAAGAGGGACCTTGAGTCTTCGAAAGACTCACGCCATGTGACATCGGCAGAAATCCCTTCTTGGAATTCTGCATGGCAAACCGAAAAAGTACCTTGTCAATGTATGTACTCTGACTTAGGCCAAGCAATCTCTTAGATCTATCTCTATAGATCTGTATCCCTAGAATGCGGGATGCCTCACCTAAGTCCTTCATTGAGAAGCAACTCCCTAGCCAGGTCTTGACAGACTGAAGCATAGGGATGTCCTTCCCAATGAGTAGTATGTCATCCACATACAATATGAGGAAGACAACTATGTCCCCTACAACCTTCTTGTAGACACAAGGCTCATCTTCATTCTTGATGAAACCAAACTATTTGATCGCATCATCGAATCGAAGATTCCACCCAAGCTTGCTTTAGTCCATAAATGGACCTATGCACTTGCATACTCTACTAGTATCTTGTGGATCTACAAAACCCTCGGGTTGTGTCATGTACACATCCTCGAGTAGGTTTCCATTCGAAACGCGATTTGACATCCATCCGCCATATCTCATAGTCATGGTAGGTAATAGCAAGCATGATCCGAATGGACTTAAACATCGCTCTGGAGAAAAGGTTTCATCATAGTCAATACCATGAATCGCTTGAAACCTTTAGCTACCAAGCGACCCTTATAGATAGGTCCATCCATGTCAGTCTTTCTCTCACTTGCACCCAATGGGTTTTACCCTTCGGGTGGATCAACCAAAGTCCATACTTGGTTGGTGTACATGGATTCTATCTCGGATCTCATGGCTTCTAGCCATTTCTCAGAATCTGGTCTCATCACAGCTTCTTGATAGGTGGTAGGCTCATCCTCTATGAGCACAATGTCATCATGGTCAGACAAGAGAAATGAGTATCTCTCAGGCTGACGACGTACCCTATCAGACCTGCGAAGAGGTATGTCTACATGAACCGGTTGTTGTTCCTCAACTCCTTGTGGAACAACATCATCCAAAACACTTTGTGGTTCCAGTTCAATTTCCATCGTGGCATTAGTGCTATTGTTCGCATCTTGAACTTCTTCAAGATCGAACGCGCTCCCACTAGTCTTTCTAGAAACAAAGTCCCTTTCTAGAAAGACCCCAGTCTTTGCCACAACTACCTTGTGCTGACTGGGAATGTAGAAGTAATATCCCTTAGTTTCCTTGGGATATCCGATGAAATAGCACTTTTCGGATTTGGGTCCTAATTTGTTTGAGACTTGACGTCGTACGTAAGCCTCACAGCCCCAAATCCTCATGAAAGACACCTGGGCATCTCTCCCAGTCCATATCCTATATGGTGTCTTTATCACGGCCTTTGATGGAACTCGGTTGAGTATAAAAGCTGCCGTGTCTAGAGCATATCCCCATAGATATGTCGGAAGATCTGTGTGACTCATCATAGATCGTACCATATCTAATAGGGTACGATTCCTCCTTTCGGATACACCATTCCACTGTGGTGTTCCAAGAGGAGTGAGTTGGGATAGAATCCCACACTCAGCTAGGTAGTCACGAAACTCATAGCTAAGGTATTCTCCACCTCGATCTGATCGAAGTATCTTAATACTCTTGCCAAGCTGGTTCTGTACTTCATTCTTGAATTCTTTGAACTTTTCAAAGGATTCAGACTTATGTGTCATCAAGTACACATAACCATATCTACTGAAGTCATCAGTAAATGTGATGAAGTATCTATAACCGCCTCTAGCAGCAACATTGAAAGGGCCACATACATCACTATGTATGAGTCCTAACAAATCAGTTGCTCTCTCGCTGTGCCCACTAAAGGGAGTCTTGGTCATCTTGCCTCGTAGGCATGACTCGCATATCTCATATGATTCAAAATCAAATGAGTCCAGCAAACCATCCTTATGGAGCTGGGATAAGCGCTTGTCATTTATATGACCTAAGCGACAGTGCCAGAGATAGGTGTGGTTCATATCGTTCGATTTGAACCTCTTAGTACTAACGTTATAGATAGAGCTCTCAAGGTCTAGAATATAGAGTCCGTTCATCAGAGGTGCACTACAATAAAACATATCATTTAAATAGACAGAACAACATTTGTTCTTTATTATAAACGAGAATCCTTTCTTGTCCAAACAAGAAACTGATATAATGTTCTTAGTCAATGTAGGCACATAACAACAATCGTCTAACTCTAGTATAAGCCCAGAGGGCAGAGATAGAAAATAAGCAACAGCAGCAACCCGTGCTCCATTGCCTACTCGTAGGTCTATCTCGCCCTTTGTCAATGCTCTGCTATTTTTCAGTGCTTGTACATTAGTACAAATGTGCGAAGCACATCCGGTATCTAATACCCACGTCGAAGAAATAGAGAGGTTGACTTCTATAACATTTATACCTGAAGTAGAAATCTTATTCCTCTTCTTGTTAAGATCTTCCAGATGTCCTGTGAAGTTCCTCTTCCAGTGCCCTGCTTGTCCTTGATATAGTTGACGAAGATGTGCAACCATTTCGTAAGCACCCATCAACTCATGTTGCTTCTGAAGCTCAGAGTTCATGGTTGCGAGCATTAGACAGGACACATCTAATGCGTCATCTTGATGCTTCTTATAAGCATCCCGGTCCACTCGTGGCAAGGTGAGGAGCCTCGAACGCATGCTTTACGCCGAGTGAGAACTATTCTTAGGTTCCTGTACCAGTCCAGGAAATTTGCTCCGTTGAGCTTGTCCTTTTTAAGGACAGATCGCAGAGAGAAAGTGTTCGTATTCGACGTCATGGATATTCTACAACAGAAATAAATGCAGAAATAAATATCATATTCTTTTAAAATCATTTAATTATGCCTTTAATTAAATGATGCTCCCACTGAATTCTATAATTCTTATGGGACAAGATCCACATCATACTAACCCTTGAGTTAGCTTTGGCTAATACGCCCAAGGCTTAGTATGATCGGTAGGTAACGATTACCAATTACATCACTATGCAACTCTTGTTTATAGAATCAATATCCGCATTTATATTAAAACTCGAGTTAGCTTTGGCTAATACGCCCGAGAGTTAATATAAACGTGATTTTGTCCTACCTTTCCAACTATTGGAAGAATGCCTATAGTTGACTCGATCCAACCGAGTAACTAGGAATACTCAATCTAATTGAGTTTGTATTCACCCATGCGTTGATAGGCGGGACCAAGATTGTCCCTCCGTACCCTACCAAGATAATATGTATTGCTCTGCTTTGGCAGATTCAACAATACATGTGATCGAGGTAGTGATAGGTATCACGGCACGGTTAGGCATTTAGAGTTGGTTCGATCTAGATCTAATCTAATCGAGAAGGATGCATCTTGTGCATGACTTAGATCTAATCTAATCGCAAGGGTGCATCATGTGCACGACTTAGATCTAATCTAATCGTTAAGGCACTAATTAATTAATTAATTATTAAACATGCATCAGATACATAACAATTAATTAATTAATCTATTTGTAATTTAGTCATGGCCCTACTACGATCTTCTCAAGCCAATGAGAAGATCGAATGGTCAACCTAGGGTCAACAGCTTCTCCAAGCTCCTCCCTTTGACCACCTTGTGTTGCTCGTGCCCGCCTCGGAACTCCGTCTCGTGTGGACCCTCCACCGCTCCAATTTGTACATTACAATTTGAAACTCGAGTTACATTCGAGTCTAAATCTAATTTACAACCAGAATAAGAGAAAGGCACGACGCGCAGGCCGTGGGAAAAAAATAAAAATACAGCACACACAATCATATGACGGCACGCAGGTCGTATTATGAATTACAACACAAATCCAATCTTATTGGGTATTTTGGGCCATGACTATCACAAATTAATATATAATTCAAAATTATATATTTTTCATAATTTTCTATAATTTTAAAAAAAAATTTATAATTTTTATGAATAAAATTTCCCGGCGGTCCCGTTTAGCGGTTTCGGGCGCAATCGCGGAACGGATCCCCTTGCGGGGCCCAGGGGCAGCGCCCCTACCCGCGATCTAACCATCGCGAGGGTTCCTTTGCGATCCAACAACACCTAAACCTGCTGTCCCAAAACGATTTGGGTCGAGACATTGCCGTTTCGGAAAAATCTTTCCGGCGGGTTCGTAGGATGCAATCGCGAAGCAAATTCCCTTGCGGGGTTAGGGGCTATGCCCTACCCACGATCTAACCATCGTGAGTTGCTCCTTGCGATCTAATGGCACCCAACCCCGCTGTCCCAAACGGATTTGGGGCAAAACGAAGCCGTTTCCGGTAGCCGAAGCCTACAAGTGCCGAGACACTTGTGCTTCGCTTCTCGGAAAAATTACTCATAAAAACTCTAAAAACTCAATTTTTACAGAAAATTATAGAAGGTTTATTTTTCATAAAATACAAACGAACTCGTACAAGTCTTTGCACGTGGCTCGATACCATTGTTGGGTTCATCGGGTTTTCGCGTCGCGGAAACCCCGAGTCACCCAAAGCCATGGATCTCGTTCAAAGATTCGTAAACAAAATTTTTCGAAAAGCCTTTTTCTTGTACGAGTTTGTAAAAACATTAGATCTACACTAAAGTTAAGATCATTACCCTTGATGCGCGCCCCACGCGAATCCCGCTCGTCCAAATGGTGCCGGATCTCAAGACCGTCAAGCGTACGGTCCTCTAGAAGTATCCACACGGACACACTAGATGGAGGTGACCAAAAACCAAGGTGTGCTAGCACCTATGTGGTTCGGCCAAGGAAGGAGGAGAGGGAGAGAGCAAGAAGAACTCTAGGAGGAAGAAGAAGGAATGAATGATGGAATAATTTTCAAAATGAAAATTATTCTCCTCATTCAAGTGGCCGGCCACCTTCTCATGTCTAACTCCCATTTCCACATTAAATGCAATTAATGTGGAGCCATTAAAGAGTTGTAACCCCCATGAGCTGGCACTCTAGGATGATGTGGATCAACACTATTGGTCCACATCTTGCCACCTCACTAAATGACATGGCAACAAGTGTAACCTCCTCATTTAATGTGGGCCGGCCACATTAAATGCTATGGAGGCTTGTAACCTCCATGAGGTGGCACTCATTGATGATGTGGAGCAATCCTATTGGTCCACATCTTGCCAACTCACTAGTGATGTGGCAAAAAGTCAAGTAAAACATGACTTTTTCTCTTCCTCTCAAATCAAGTCAAACTTGATCAAATCTCTCTCATGGTTGATCTAATCCAACCATATGATTCAAGCCAACTTAATATAATGAATCTAATTCATTAAATTAAGTTGATTTAATGAGTCATAATCTAAATTAGACTCATTGAATACATGAATCAACTTGAGTCCAACTCAATTAGCCCAATTTGGATTACTCTTAATCCAATATGATTCATCAAATAAATCTAATCCTCTTGGTTCATCATATGAACCAAATCTCCATCTAATTATCCTTAGTGTGTGACCCTATAGGTTCTTGTAACGTTGGCAATGCCCTAAACCCATTTAGGAGCATAAGTAATGAGCGGTATCTAGCAACACATCATTACTACCCAAGTTACAAGAATGTTGAGATCCAACATCACCTTGTGACTACTAATTGTGACTCCTCACAATATATGACAAGTGTCCTTCTATCCTAGACATCTAGATTGATCAATGTGAGGCATAGACCGTGTCATCCTCTAATCAATCTAAATCTTGAACTCCAAGTAGACTCACTCGATCAAATGAGCTCAACATCTAATGTTGACTCATTTGGGCATGGCCATGCACTTAGTGGTCTCACTCTATCAAGAATACCGATGTCGCTCCCGTCATATGGGAGGGATAGATCCCATCTACATCACTCACATCCCTCTACATAATTCGTTATATACCCAGTAATCGCCTTTATAGTCCACCCAGTTACGGGTGACGTTTGACGAAACCAAAGTACATAACTCCTTATGTAGGGATCCATGGTGACTTCAGGTCTAAGGACTAATAGTCATACTAATAGCCACATGAGAAAGTATATGACACTCATATAACGATCCATGATACTTTCTCATGGCGGGTCATTCAGTATACATTCTCTAATGCATACCCATGTGTCAGCTTGATATCTCTATATCCATGACTTGTGAGATCAAGTCATCGAGCTAACCTACATGCTAGTCTTATTGTATTAACATTGTCCCTGAATGTTAATACTCGACTAGGAATGATTTAGAGTAGTGTTCCCTATATCATCTCACTATCGATTCAACCAATCGATTGATATAGGTAAGAACCTTCTACTCAAGGACGCTATTATACTTAGTCTATTTGGCACTAATATAAATAAGTATAATAACCAAACAAATGCCTTTATTAATATACAAGAATATGATATACATGAGTCCATACAATCATCAAATGATTGGCTCTAGGGCTCTAACTAACACTTGCAACTCCAAATCTTCATGAAAGACAACTTGGGACTCTTCCCAGTATATATTATATATGGTGTCTTTATGACAACCTTAGATGAAATGCGGTTAAGTGTGAAAGCGGTCGTCTCTAGAGCATGTCCCTAGAAAGAAATAGGAAGTTTTGTTTAACTTATCATTGATCGTACCATATCCAATAAAGTACAATTTTTCCTTTCTGATACATCATTCCATTGTGGTGTGCTAGCTGGAGTAAGTTGAGATATGATCCCACAATCAACAAGATGGTCATGAAATTCTTGGCTAAGGTATTCCCCACCTCGATCTGATCAAAGCATCTTAATACGCTTACCAAGTTATTTTTTTACTTCATTCTTGAATTCTTTAAACTTTTCAAAGGATTCTATCTTATGTCTCATCAGATACATGTAGCCATATCTACTAATATCATCAGTGAAAGTAATGAAGTAATGATAGCCTCCTCTAGCTATTGGTGCGGGAAGCATCAGACGATCGAACCCAAGTTTTGATAATGGCAAAGGGTTCAAAGTTAAGAGGTGTTGTGATCTAACAAGTTCATGAGCATGCAGGAAAGTCCTAAGTGGTACTTAGGGAAAAGTCCTAGCTGCGGTTAGGCAGGTGGAAAACCTTAGAAGGTGGTAACCCTAGGTCATAGGGGGTGGTAACCCTATGCGGAAAGTCTTGGCGGTTCGACAGCTTCAGGCAAAAGTCCTAGGAGGGGTTAACCCTAGGTGGAAAGTCCTGGTGTCACGAACCAGGTGAAAGAATGGACTGGCTGGGTAGCGGAAGTCCAGCAGAAAGTCCGGAAGCTTCGAACGCTGAGCAAAAGTCCAGTCGATATGGAGGATCGCACTGGCAACAGGTATATCTCCTGAGTGGAGTAGGTGAGGACGCGTTCCCCATAGATGGAACAGTAGGCGTCGGGTCGACCTAGGGTTTCCGGTTGGAAATCCGAAGTCAGACCCGGATAGTCCGATGACTATCGATATCATTTATCATATTTCTGTGCTAACTTTGTTTTGCAGGGTTTGTGTTTGGGACTAACACATTTTGCAGGAACAAAGGAGCACATTTAACCTCGGATGAACAGTGTCCGAGGCACCTCGGGTGCTAGCCGAAGCCAGCTATCCAGAGACGCTGGAGGCGCCTTGGACCAGGCGTTGGAGGCGCCTTGGGGCAGCTTGGAGGCACCTTCAATGGGATCAGGTATGACCAGATCAGAGCTGATCCACGCGTGTGACTCGCCGGCCTGGAGGCACCTCGGACAGGCTTGGAGGCTCCTCCAGCACTGTATAAACGGGGTTTTCGAACAACAGCTTAAAACAACAATTTCCAAGCGATCTTTCTGCTACAAACTGCTACCGAGATGACCCCGAAGTGCTGCAATGAGATCCCGACGACCTGAAGATTCGATATTACACATTCTTGTTGTCGGTATACTTTTTCATTTCAAGTAGATTGTAATAACTCTGTAACCATTATTCGAGCTTATAGTTGTTGTCCACCGGAAGCGATCAACGATCGCGGGCATTGGAATAGGAGTCGCCACAGGCTCCGAACCAAGTAACTCCTCGTGTCTTTCTGTGTTGCTTTATTTTCTTTTCATTATTCCGCTGCATTTAATTACTCGTATTTTACGATTCTGAAATGTAAAATAGCCACGAGCGCTAATCACCCCCCTCTAGCGCTTCTCGATCCAACAATTGCTATCAGAGTGGGGTCGCGTTGATCTAGTGCAACCACCAATCACGTAAATTTTTTCGTGGTATTTTCAATTTTTACGGAGTCAATTAGAATCTAGCTTAATAGCTACATTCTAATTATTTTTTTGAATCGGTTTTAGCACAAAGATGGTGCAACACCACTCGAGCTCGTAATCTTAAAATTTATTTCCCGCACTACTAATCCAAGACTTAGTCTTGGGACATTTCTACTTTGTCTTTGTTTTTGCATATTATCAATGGCCCAACAAGAGGATTTCAGCACCGTTCGCCCCCCGCTTTTCACCGAAGAAGACTTCAGATATTGGAAGGGGCGAATGGAAACCTTCCTCAAGATACAATTCGACACGTGGATGATCATCAAGACTGGAATACAACTGCCAACCGATGAAGACGGCAAGCCAACACCCTGTAAAAAATGGGAACCGACCCTAATCAAGAAGGTGGAAGTTGATGCCAGAGCGACCTGCACCCTTCAGTGCGGACTGACCAAGGAGGAGCTCAACTGAGTTAGACCGTTCTCCAGTGCAAAAGAGCTTTGGGAGAAGCTGATCGAACTCCACGAGGGCACCTCCGACACCAAGGTTAGTAAAAGAGATCTTTTATTTAATAAATTATATAACCTGAAAATGCAGGACGGAGAGACCGCAAGTCAACTCCATGCTCGCATACAAGACATTCTCAACTCCCTCCATGCGATCGGGCAAAGAGTCGAGAATTGAGACATCATAAGGTATGCTCTAAACGCTATTCCGAGGAGCACATTGTGGGCATCGATGGTAGATGCCTACAAAGTTTCCAAGGACTTATCTTCCATTAAATTGGATGAATTGTTTTCGGAATTCGAACTGCATGAACAGACTAATACACTGCCAACCGAGAAGGGTATTGCTTTGGTTGCAGGTACCAGTCGAACACGCAATCCAAGATCACGGCGAAGAACTGAACCGGAGGAGGAAGACGAACCCGACTCAGACTCAGAAGACGACGAATTAACCTCCGAGCTCGTGAACCTAGTGAAGAAACTTTACAAGAAAAAAAAAATGCTTCAACAAGAGAGATCTAAAGAAGGCAGTACAATCCAAGGAGGTTCAATCCAGTTCAAAAGTCAAACTTGAAGTGATCTACTACGGATGCAACCAGAAAGGGAACATCAAGGCCAACTGCCCTAATCAGAAGGATACAAAGAAGCAAAGGAAAAAGAAGGTGCTAAAGGCGACATGGGACGAATCTTCCTCAGAAGACGACGACGACGAACTCGATCAAACGAGTCTACTTGCACTGATGGCCCGGGACCAGATCAACCTGTTCGAGAGTGAGAGCGAGTCGGAAGCTGAGTTCGAGCAAAGTCACGGATCTGTATCCATTTCCGAAGGGCCAGACCCCGCTGTAAGTGTTACTCGACTTAATAATTTAGTCAATTACTTATTACGCAAATTAGCAAAATCAAATCTTAAAGTCAAGTCACTTCTAAAAAAAAGTGACTAATCCCAAAACCTTGCCTGACCCAAGTCAGACTGGAAGTTCAACTCAAGTTCAAAAACTTGAGGAAGAAAATTCCAGTCTGAAAACCCAGGTTATGGATTTGAAAAATATGTTAGAATGGTTCTCTTTAGGCTCCAAGAAGCTTGACCTAATTCTTGGGACACAAAGGGTTGTTTACAACAAAACCGGGCTAGGTTACAAAACTAAAAGAAAATATAGATCTTACCTGTCCTTAGTAAATAGAAAAAATAATAAATCAGTCCAAGCATGGGTACCCAAGTCCAACCTGGTTAATCAAGTTGGACTTGATTAATATTGCGTCCCTAAGGATCAAATACATTACCTCGATAGACCATACCGAGGTTATGATCCAGGGGGAGCTAGAAGAAAAACAATAAAAATTAAATTAAATTAAACTCAAATTAAATAAAAATTCAATTAAAATTCAATTTAAAATTCAAATTATATCAAAAATCAAATTAAAATTAAATTCAGATTTAAATTAATTAAAAATTCAAATAAAATTTAGAAATTAAAATCATACAAAATTTCTAAGGGAAGGTTCTAGAATAGCTGGCACCTCCAAACTTAATCCACCCGACAAGGATAACCAAGAGTAGACGGTCCGGCAGGGTAATTAAGGTTAGATTAAAATGGACTAGGTTTGACTTAACTCACGGTACTAGTGAAGTATTGGATGATAGTACGTTGGGGAAACTTAGTCATCGCATGTCTAGGAAGATATGGCTTCGACCTGGTGCATTTGGCTAAGTGGAACTGACCGAAGCTACCCTTTATAGATCCTAACCAGTTAGACCAAGGTTTTGTACTAAGTTCAATGGGTAGGACTATTTGGAAAACCTCAAAGGCATGGTTACTTTAATGATGTCCTTGTGACTCATCATAGCCCAGAATTTTATCCAAAGAATGCCTACTTGTTGAACCCAAAGCTAAACCAGAATCTAACACAAAGTTAAACAAAACCGTAAAATTGAACCTAATTCATCTCACAAAAATTATAGGATTACCTGACTGAAAATTTAGATCGAGTGAGATGACTAAGGAATATAAATCAAATTAAAATTAAACTTCCAAATTCGAAATTAAAATTCATAATTAAAATTAAATTAATTCAAATTAAAATTTGAAATTCAAATTAAAATTCGTAATTAAGAATTAAAGTTCAAATTTCATTAACTTAATTATCTTATCTTAAATTAACTTAATTATTTTTTCAAATTAAATAAAATATTTTTCAAAAATTTAATTAACTTAAAATATTTCCCAAAAATTAAACTAACTTAATTATTTTTCAAATTAAATAAAATATTTTTCAAAATTTAATTAACTTAAAATATTTTTCAAAAATTTAATTAACTTAAACTATTTTTCAAAAATTTAATTAACTTAAAATATTTTTCAAAAATTTAATTAACTTAAAATATTTTTCAAAATTTAATTAACTTAAAATATTTTTCAGAAACTTAATTAAATTAAAATATTTTTCAAAAATTTAATTAACTTAAAATATTTTTCAAAAATTTATTTAACTTACAATATTTTCCAAAATTTAATTAACTTAAAATATTTTTCAAGATTTAATTAACTACAAATATTTTTCAAAATTTAATTAACTTAAAATATTTTTCAAAAATTTAATTAACTTAAAATATTTCTCAAAAATTTAATTAACATAAAATATTTTTCAAAATTTAATTGACTTAAAATATTTTTCAAAAATTTAATTAACTTAAAATATTTTTTAATTATTTAATTAACTTAAAATATTTTTCAAAAATTTAATTAACTTAAAATATTTTTTTTAAAAAAACTTAATTAACTTAAATATTTTTCAAAAAATTAATTTAAATTTAATGCTTTTTCAAAAATTTAATTAACTTAAAATATTTTTTTTAAAAAAAACTTAATTAACTTAAATATTTTTCAAAAAATTAATTTAAATTTAATGTTTTTTCAAAAATTTAATTAACTTAAAATATTTTTTTTAAAAAAAAACTTAATTAACTTAAATATTTTTCAAAAAATTAATTTAAATTTAATGCTTTTTCAAAAATTTAATTAACCTGAAATATTTTTCAAAAATTTATTAACTTAAAATATTTTTCAAAAATTTAATTAACTCAAAATATTTTTCAAAAATTTAATTAACTTAAAATATTTTTTCAAAAATTTAATTAAATTAAATTAAAATATTAACTTAAAATATTTTTTCTACAAATGTAATTAACTTTCACAATCCTAATACTTACTCAATCACTTCACTTTCTTTTCATCAAATAGAGTCCAATTCAAACACTTTATGTGTAGGAACATAAATAATTGGATCAGTAGATGTTGGATAGTGGATGCTCCAGACATATGACTGGAGATAAGTTAAAGTTCACAAAGCTCAACTTAAAGAGTTTAGGGTCTGTTGCATTCGGCAACGACGACAAACTTAAGGTAATCAGAAGAGGTAACATCGAACTCAAATCCGATTTTATTATTCAAAAAGTATTACTAGTTGAAAACTTTAACTTTAATTTACTCATTATAAGCCAATTGTGTGATAGTGGATATTCAGTTCACTTTACAAAATCTGAATGTATAGTCAAAAATATTGATAATCCTGAAATCATACTTAAGGGCACTAGAAAATATAATGTCTACACCATTAACCTACCAACATCCTCAATAAAGTGTTTTCTAACACAACAAGAGGAAAGTGAGTTGTGGCACAGAAGACTGGGACACACTCACACTAGACTCATTGCAAAAATGAGTCAAAATGGTCTAGTTAGAGGTTTGCCCAAATTAAAATTTATTGAAAACCAACCTGTAATGCTTGTCAACAAGGTAAACAAACTAAGGCAAACCATAAATTAACCAAACTAAATAGAATAACATCAATACTTGAGCTCCTTTACCTAGACTTGTTTGATTCACATGGAGCCAAGTCACTAAGTAAAAATCAATATTGCTTAGTGATAATCGATGATTACTCAAGATTTACTTGGGTAAAATTTATAAAAAATAAAAGTGAAACCTTTGAAGTATTTAAAATCTTTTGTAAACTAATAGAAAAATGAAAAAGACACCCAAATAAAAAGAATTAGAAGTGACCACGGGGGGGGGGGGGGGGGGGGGGAATTTGAAAATCACAACTTTATTGAATTTTGTGAAATTATTGGGTATCAACATGAATACTCTTGCCCTAGGACCCCCCAACAAAATTGTCTGGTAGAACGTAAAAATCGAACCCTACAAGAAGTCGCTAGGACTATGTTAAATGAATACAAACTATACAACCAATTTTGGGCTGAAGCGATAAATACAACATGTTAAATCCAAAATAGAATCTTAATTAACAAAACAAAACCCATAATAAAACACCCTATGAAATATACTACAATAAAATTCCTAATCTAAATTACTTAAAAGTTTTTGGATGTAAAGTACACATTTTAAACACTAAAGACTACTTAGGAAAATTTTCATCAAAAATAACTCTAGGAAGATTTGGGAATTCAACAACTTTTATGAATTGAGATTGTATCAACATGAATACTCTTGACCCCCCAACAAAATTGTCTGGTAGAACGTAAAAATTGAACCCTACAAGAAGTCGCTAGAACTATGTTAAATGAATACAAACTATGCAACCAATTTTGGGCTGAAGCGATAAATACAACATGTTATATCCAAAATAGAATCTTAATTAACAAAACAAAACCCATAATAAAACACCCTATGAAATATACTACAATAAAATTCCTAATCTAAATTACTTAAAAGTTTTTGGATGTAAAGTACACATTTTAAACACTAAAGACTACTTAGGAAAATTTTCATCAAAAATAACTCTAGGAATATTTTTAGGGTATTCAACAACTAGTAGGACATATAGGGTGTATAACAAACATACTCTAAAAGTCGAAGAAACAATAAATGTAATATTTGATGAAAATAATGAAATAACAAATGAAAATAATACAGAAAATTTTAACCCAAGAATTATTGAAGATGATGAAATTCAATCTAACTCTAATAAACTAGAGGAACAAACCTCTGACCCAAATATAAGACCAACAAGAGTAAGTACCTCTCACCCACCTGACCAAATTTTGGGTGATCCAAACCTAGGAGTCAGAACCAGATCTTCCTATAGAAACCAGAGTCAGATTACCCTTATTTCTAAAATTGAACCTAAGACTATTGAAGAAGCCCTACCTGACCCAAACTAGATCATTGCCATGCAGAAAGAATTAGCCCAATTTGATAGAAACCAAGTATGGGAACTTGTACCAAAACCCGTAGATAAGTCCATAATTGACACCAAATGGGTATTTAAGAACAAATTAGATGATCAAGAGGATATAGTGAGAAATAAGGCGAGACTAGTAGTCAAAGGGTTTAGCCAGGTTAAAGGTTTGGATTATGACGAAACCTATGCACTAGTAGCTAGACTCGAATCCATAAGGATGCTACTGGCTTATGCAGCACATAAAGGATTTAGATTATATCAAATGGATGTCAAGTCAGCCTTTTTGAATGGGTTTATTAAGGAAGAAGTATATGTAAGTCAACCTCTAGGGTTTGAGGACCTAGACAACCCAAACCATGTATTTAGACTTAAAAAGGCATTATATGGATTAAAGTAAGCACCTAGGGCATGGTATGAACGGTTATCCAATCACTTGATATCCAAAGGCTTTAACCAAGGTCCAATAGATCCGACCCTATTTGTAAAAACCGTAGAAAAAGACATCTTCATAGCCCAAATCTATGTTGATGATATAATTTTTGGCTCTACTAACTCTAAACTTTTAAAAGAATTTATTAAACTAATGGAAAATGAATTTGAAATGAGTTTGGTTGGGGAACTTACCTTTTTCTTAGGCTTACAAATTAAACAAACCAAAGATGGAATCTATATCTATCAAACTAAATATGCTAAGGAATTAATTAAAAAAATTGACATGGAAAATTCAAAAATTATAAATACTCCAATGGCAACAAACATCAACATTGACTCTGACCCAGAAGGAAAATCAGTAGACCCAAATTATTATAGAAGTGCAATAGGTAGCTTACTCTACCTAACTGCAAGTCGACCTGACATATTATTTACAGTAGGTATGTGCGCAAGATACCAACCTTGTGCAAAAGAGTCGCACATAACATATGTTAAAAGGATACTTAGCTACATTAAAGGTACCCTAAATGTAGGACTTTGTTACCCTAGAACGTGCACCTTTGACCTTTTTGGCTATTCTGATTCAGACTATGCCGAGTGTAAACTAGATAGAAAAAGCACAAGTGGTAGCTGCCAAATTCTAGGTCAGTGCCTAGTAAGTTGGTCAAGCAGAAAGCAACACTGTGTTGCTCTATCCACTATTGAAGCTGAATACATAGCCCTAGGAGAGTGTGACTCTCAACTCTTGTGGATGATGCATACATTAAAAGACTATCAACTAGAATACAAAAATACAAAAATTTTAATCGACAATATGAGCTCAATTAATCTAACCAAAAATCCAATTCATCACTCAAGGACCAAACACATAGAAGTAAAACACCATTTTGTAAGGGATCATGTAGCCAAGGGTGAAATTGTACTCAACTATGTTGAATCCAAATTAAACCTAGCTGACATTTTCACAAAACCCTTACCTGAACTTGAGTTCAGTGCACTTAGAAGGTAAATAGGAATGTGTTGGGTAGAATAGGTATTGATCTTCAAATCAGTTTCCTACCTTTACTCTTAAATGTTTTACTTGTTTTCAAAATCTGCTTAAGTTTAAAATTTTAGGCAAAATTTTGTTTTCAAAATCCCAATTTTACTAGTTTTTCAAATTTGGACTTAGCTTAGGCTCTACCCTAGAAATCATGCTCCCCTAGAATTCAGCTAGAGCATCTCACAAACACCTAGGCTTACCTTGATTGTGCTTGAAAAACATAGAATGGTGTGAGATGCATAGGGTGCAGTCTGGACTCAAGAATACTTATATCTATGCATCAATATGAGTCTGGGCATTAAATACCTAATATACAGTAATCAAGTCAAGTCATCCAGCCCTAGTCAAATCTAACTGGATCTATTGACTTAACTTGACTAACCAAGTGAAAGTTATTGTCCTCTAGACAAATCAGCTAGTAGCTAGATGGTTAGACATGTGGCCAAGAAATTAAAGTATTTGATTGTTTAGGGTTACTCACCTTGCACATTAGGGCTCTGATACCTTACTTAAAATAACTTAGTTAACTTACAATCAATTTAACTCAACTCATGTAACGACCCACCCTTCTTACTACTACTCGCTAAGGGCGACCGTTACCTAACTACTACTCTACTTATTAGTGTCACTAACGCTATTATTAGCAATACTTAAATTTATCACGGTTCAGAGGAATTCCTACCGAAAAATTCCGGCAGAATCTCCCCTGTACCGGTGACCAAATCCATAGTACATAAGATATATACGCAGCCACAGGCGGCTGGAACTCATTTTTCACAACCACGCAGTTATAAAAACAACAGTAAAGACAACCAACTATATCACTCCACAAATAATTAAAGTGACTAAATGCATATGCGGAAATAAACTCAACTACAATCTCACAAACTTCATAATAGTGTTAAAGAAAAGAACTAAAGCATAAACTCTAATCAAATAGGTCCTGCAGGTTTGATAACACTCTCTGGATCTCTCCATAGTCGCAGTCATCACACACCTTCATCACCACCACCATCCTGTCGTCTCCCTTCATATCTTAGCTTTTCCTTTATCTGCAGTAGGAGGAAAGGAAAAAAGATCTATAAGCGAAAACGCTTAGTAAGTACTAATCTATCTCACAAAAACTCGAAGTGCATAAAAGCAATGCAATAATACTGAAACTGAAATGCTAAAGCAAAGCTGCATGTACTCATGGTATACAGAAATAAAACTGAATACTAAACATGCTCACTAACTGACAGGAAAGTAATGAAACAACTACTGTAAGCTTAGAATTAAAGAACTAAACTTTTATTGATTCTAAGCATAAACTTGTTTCATGTTCTTATATCTTTACACCAGAAATTAATCTTTTAATTTCTCTTTTACTTTCTTCTTCTTTTCTTTTTCTTTTCTTATGCTAGAAATTAATCTTTTAATTTCTCTTTCACTTTCTTCTTCTTGTTCTTCTTTTCTTTTTTGGGCCCAGGCTTAGTACCATCTTTGTTTTGCGCGCTCTCTAATAGTGACTGGGGTAGCGAGCCTCCAGCCCTATGAGGATAAAGACCTCGGTCTTACCAGGGCCAAGACCTCGGAATTGGTCACCTGGATTTGTTTAACGACAACCTCGGAAGTCGGGTACTAGCCTCTTACTTTAATTTACTTGTTATCTCTTTTTAACTAGACTTTAGTCTTTTTCTTGACTTATACTTCTCATACTCTTTTATTAGAGTTTATTAGAGTCCTGTAAATGTATTTAACAGGTATAAGATTACAATTAACTAAGCATGCTATATACAAATACACTAGGGAAATCAGTTTGAACCCTCTAGCATGTTATAAAACCAAATCAAGGAGAGTGACTTTGAACTTACTAATCATGCCATATAAAAGAGCAAAGGAAAGTGATTTTAGGCTTTCTAAACATGCTGTAAAAACAGATTTAACTACTAGGCATGCAATGGAATCAAGTTAAGCATACTGTGAAGATCAAGCTGTGAAAGTAAAACACATTCAACTACTGCTCATGCTTAAATCTATAGCAAAGAAATAGGACATGAAGTCCGATCATGCATGTTCAATAGCAAAGGGAAAAACTAAACAATACTGCTCAAGTTTTACTAACAGAAAAATTAGCAATCTGCTCATTGGAATAAAACTCTACTGCTGTGAAAAGAAGTTTTCATGCCCGGTTGCTGGAAATAAACAAGTTTAGGGCTGCATATCAAAAGAATACCACTCCTACTTAGTAAACCAGCAAGAAGAAGAGTCTAAAGCTGATCTGAAATCTAGGGGTTGTTCTTGTTCGGATCTTAGCAAGAAATCTGCAGCTGAAATGCTAAACTAAGCCACGAAAGTATCTAACTAATTCATGCTCATTGCTTGGCAACAAAACTAAATTCCAAGGATACATATACATAATCCGGAAATGGCATCTCCACAAAGCATGGAAGAATTGAAGAATTCAACCTACCTAGCACTACACGGCACATAACATCTCATGTTCATTGTGACAGCAAGGAGAGAAAATTGAGCAACGACACTAACCATGGCAATTCCACACAATCAGGAACAAAACTTAAGAAATCTCCTCCTTCTATTTCCCCAACCCTTCTCTTACGGCAGTATCATCAAACAAAAACCCAATCCTCCCTCAAAGAGCTCACGGCAGCAATCAAAAGATCTCAAAATCCATACCACTTCAATTCCAAAAGCCAAGAAATCAAAGTAATACTCGGAACTACTCCTACTGCAGGTGAGTAGTACTTACTTAGGGTTTCTTGCACTTACAACCGGAAAGAAGGAAAGGAAGCTTCTAGGGTTCGGGTAGCTACTTTTCCCGGTGATCCCTTCGTGCTCCCAAGTTCTCCTCTATCGAGACAACCACCCGCGGATGAAAACCAGCCGGAAGGAAGCTTCGCCGGCACCGGAAATTGAAACCCAGCCTTTTCTTCGCCATCGCCCGAGCAAGAGCAAATCGCCGCGCCGCGCCGCGCGTGAGAGGAGAGGAGATTCGGGAGAAAAAGAAAAATAACCTAATCCCTCCGAACTTAACCTTTTATAACTAGGTCTAACTTTGGGTTCTCATTATAACTCAACTATATTCGCTTCCTTTCTTAATCACAAAACCACCGCAGACCAGTTGGCTGGCTTGGTTCGGTTACAGTCGGGTTCAGCCAGAGGTCTTGGGTTCGAGTCTCACCTTCAACAATTTTTTTTTAAACTTCTTTCTTTTTATAACCATACTAAACGACTTCCAAAAATTACGTAAAAATACTCTAAAAATTCCTAAAAATCTCTAGAATATTTTTAAAACGTTTCCAAATATTTTTATGGACCTTTAGGACTTGAAATGGGAAAAATTGGGTCGTTATAATCCCCCATACCTTATAAAAAGTTCGTCCTCGAACTTAGAATAGCTCTAGATACTTCTGTCTCATACTGTCCTCCCGCTCACAAGTGATTTCCTCGTGCTTCTGGTTCTGCCAGACGACCTTCACTAGTGGTACTTCTTTGTTTCTCAATCTCTTGATTGCTCTGTCCACTATCTATGTAGGTCTACTCTCATAACTAAGATCCTCTTGGATCTGCACTGACTGAGGCTGAATCACTTGACTCGGGTCATGGAGACACTTCTTTAGCATGGAGACATGAAGCACATTGTGTATTGCTGACATGTCTTGTGGTAAGTCCGGCCTGTAAGCTACTTTCCCAATCCTCTCTGTGATCAGGTAAGGTTCTACATAGCGAGGACTTAATTTGCCCTTCTTGCCAAATCTCATCACTCCCTTCATAGGAGCGACCTTGAGGAAAACCGAATCTCCTACTTGGAATTCCAATGGCCTACGGCGTGTGTCAGCATAACTCTTCTGTCTGCTCTGGGCAGTCTCAATTCTCTGTCCGATTTTCTGGATCACCTGAGTGGTCTCGTCTATCAGCTCCGTCTGAATGCCCAGCTCTACTTTCATCTCTTTTCTCTCTCCTGCTTCTTGCCAGCATATGGGTGATCTGCATTTCCTGCCATATAGTGCCTCATAAGGTGCCATCTTGATGGTCGCCTGATAACTATTGTTGTAGGCAAACTCAGCTAAGCATAGATACTTGCACCAACTTCCCTTGAAATCCAGCGCACAAGCTCTGAGCATATCTTCTAAAATCTGATTCACTCGCTCTGTCTGTCCATCAGTCTGTGGATAGAAAGCTGTGCTGAACTTGAGTTTGGTGCCTAGTGCATTCTGAACGCACTCCCAAAAGTGTGAAGTGAAGCGCTTATCTCTATTAGAAATGATAGATTTAGGAACTCCATGAAGTCTGACTACCTCTTTAACATATAGCTGGGCCAACTGCTCTATAGAGTGGGACACCTTGATGGCTAGGAAGTGAGCAGACTTGGTCAATCGGTCTACTATTACCCATATCGCATCATATCCATTGGTGGTTCTTGGAAGACCTATTATGAAGTCCATGGATATATCTTCCCATTTCCATTCTGGTATTGGAAGAGGCTAAAGAACTCCTCCTGGTCTCTGGTGTTCTGCTTTGACTCTCTGGCATGCCAAGCAGGTACTGACATATTTAGCAACGTCTCTTTTGAGTCATGACCACCAGAACCTCTGTTTCACATCTATGTATGTCTTGGTAGAACCAGGATGCATGGAGTATGGGGTGCTATGAGCTTCTTCTAAAGTCTTCTTTCTCAGTTCTTCATCATTGGGCACGCAAATGCAACTCCCCTGATAAAGAATCCCGCTATCTGTTACTCGAAACTCTGATTTATCTTCTTTCTGTATCCCTTGCTTGATCTTCTGAATGTCTGGATCTTGACTTTGCCTCAAGCAAGGTAGACTCTAAGGTCAATGCAGAGAGTTGCCCTTCAATAATTTCAAGTCCGGAATCTGACAACTCCTTCTGCAGTGGCAGGGCTAATGATGACAGAGACATCAGGGATGCACTGGATTTTCTGCTTAGTGCATCTGCCACTTTGTTAGCTTTGCCTGGGTGGTAGAGAATTTCACAGTCGTAATCTTTGACCAACTCCAGCCACCTGCGCTGTTTCATGTTTTAAGTCTTTTTGAGTGAAGAAGTACTTAAGACTCTGATGCTCTATGAAGATTCTACACTGAACTCCATACAAATAATGTCGCCAGAGTTTTAGTGCAAAAACCACAGCTGTCAGCTCAAGATCATGAGTGGGGTAGTTCTTTTCATAATCTTTGAGTTGTCTTGAAGCATCATTATAGATATCAAAACTCTTGTCACTCTGTGGAACAGTCAGAATGGAAGCACTGATCAATATCTTCTTTAGCTCTTGGAAACTCTGCTCACATTTATCTGACCATTCGAATCTCTTGTTCTTTCTGGTGAGGCTGTTAGTGGAAAGACTATCCTGGAAAAGTCCTCCACGAACTTCCTGTAGAACCCAGCTAAACCAAGGAAGCTTCTGATCTCCCTGGCGTTCTTGGATCTATGCCATTTGTTGACCGCTCCTATTTTGGCTGGATCTACTTGAATACCTTCTTTAGAAATTATGTGGCATAAAAATGTCACCTGATCTAATCAGAACTCGCACTTTGAGAATTTAGCATAAAGCTGCTTTTGCTGAAGGGTCCGTAGTACTATCCTCAAGTGTGTGTCATGCTCCTTTGGGGTCCTTGAATAGACCGGAATGTCGTCGGTGAATACAATGACAAATTTGTCAAGATATTCTCTGAACACTCTGTTCATTAAGTCCATGAAGACCGCAGGTGCATTAGTCACTCCAAAAGGCATGACCACAAACTCGTAGTGTCCATATCTGGTCCTGAACGCCGTTCTGGGTATATCTCTTCCTTTCACCTTCAGCTGATGGTACCCAGAGCGCAGGTCTATCTTTGAGAACACTGTTGCTCCTCTTAACTGATCAAATAAATCATCGATCCTGGGGAGGGGGTACTTGTTCTTGATTGTCACTTGATTCAAGGCTCTGTAGTCTATACACATCCGTATTGTCCCATCTTTCTTCTTGACAAACAACACAGGAGCTCCCCAAGGTGAGTGACTAGGGCGAATAAAGCCTTTGTCCAGTAACTCCTGTAGTTGCTCTTGTAACTCCTTCAGCTCTGCTGGAGACATGCGATACGGAGCTTTTGAAATTGGACCGGTTCCAGGAACCAATTCAATCTCAAATTCCACCTCTCTGTTGGGAGGTAGTCCAGGTAACTCTTCTGGAAATACTTCTGGATACTCGCATACTACCCGAACCTCCTCCTGCTTTGGTCCCTTCTGCTCTTCTGCCTTTACTATATATGCAAGAAAACCTGCACACCCTTTAGCTAACATCTGGTGTGCTGCTAGAGATGAGAGGAGCTTCTGGGTCTTCTTCCTTGGCACTCCTGTGAACTCAAAAGTTGGCTCACCTTCTGGACTAAAAATTACTTTCTTTCTGCGGCAGTCCACTGAGGCACTGTACTTGCTGAGGAAATCCATACCAAAAATAATATCGAAATCCTGCATGGCGAGAACTATCAGATTTACATATAATTCCCTGTCTGCAATTCTAACCAGTACAGCTCGGAGCCACTGATTGGATTCCAAGACTTCCCCAGAAGGTAGGGTCGTCAGGAACTTGGAGTTCGTACTCTCTGTAGGCACCTGTAAACTACTGGCAAAAGGTATCGATATAAAAGAATGGGTCACCCCAGTGTCAAATAGTACAGTAGCTATGTGCTGGAAAATAACTACTTGACCTGTTACGACCGTGGAGGCACTAGCAGCTTCTTCTTTGGTGAGGGAGAATACTCTGGCACCATCAAAGGCTGGGACTGGTGGAGCTTCTAACCTTCCTCGACTGATATAGGGTCCCTCCAATGCTGCTTCCATATGGTGCAACTGTGCAGGCTGGCCTCCATATTGCAATGGCTGTGGCTGAGGTACTTTGAATTTGTTAGGACACTCTTTAGCCATGTGTCCCTCCTGACCACAGGAGTAACATCCAGTTTTACCCAAAAGGCAGGCTCCTGGGTGGGTTCTCCCACATTTGGAACAGGGAGGGAACTTGGTCTGCTTGTTTGCTGATCCTCCCTTCTGGCAACCTCCTGTGTTCCACTGCTTCCTTTTACCTTTGCCTTTCCAGTTCTGCTTACTTGACTGTGACTTCTGACTTCCTGCTGTTTTGTCCTCTGTCTTCACTGGCTGATGTTGTGCTCGCTGTGCTTTGATGTTGTTCATGTAATGTTCAGCAATTAATGCTCTACTGATCAATTCTTCGCCAGTCTGAGGCCGATGAGCTCCACTGCTCACATTCAGTGTTATCTGTGGTCTCAGCATTCTGAGCATCAGCCTGACTCGCTCCTTCTCTGTACTCACTAGCTCTGGACAGAGACGAGCTAGCCTGTTGAACTTCTTGGCTGCTTCTTCCACTGACAAGTCACCTTGTTTGAACTCTATAAACTCCTCGTAGTGCTTGTTGGTAATCTGCAGGTGGAAGAACTCTTCATAGAACTCTGACTGAAAATCTGCCCAGGTCATCTGATCAGCTGCTCTCTTGGTCTTTATCCTCTCCCACCACATGCGAGCATCTCCAGACAGAAGAGGCGCACTTGACCTTCTCGACTTCGGCCGGTCAGAAGCTCAATAGTGCTCTCTAGTGTTTTAAACCAAGCTCGGCATCCAGGGGCTCATCGTGCTGAGAAGCTCTGGTTTCACTTGATAAGATAAGCTTGGTCTGCTGTGGCGGTTCCCGAGTGGTGGTGGAGTCTCGATTACCTGGGGTCTCGCAGTGGCAGTTGGAGGAGGGAGGCTGGCTGGTTTGCCATCAGATTGGCAATCACTTGCTGCTGCTCTGCTACTTGCCTCTGGAGCTGAGCAACCACTTCAGAAAGGTTGGGCTCAGTTGCTCTAGGCACTTCGTTCCCTTGAGCTGGTTCCTCAGTGTGAGTAGCACGGGGACGTCCTTTTCTTGCCATCTATTTATTCAAGGTAAAGGCTTGATATCTTACTTTAACCCTTCTAATCATACTTAAATATAAATAAAGAAAAGGGAAACTAAATCTTTTATCTTACTTCAGTACTCAAAAAGGAAAGTACTCTATACTGCAGTAAAAATAAGGAAAGCAGAAATAAGAAAGGGATTTAAATACTTTCTTACTTGGAGACGGCGAGGATGATGCTGATGTGTGTGTGATGCTGGAGAATGGAACACTGCTCTGATACCAACTGTAACGACCCACCCTTCTTACTACTACTCGCTAAGGGCGACCGTTACCTAACTACTACTCTACTTACTAGTGTCACTAACGCTATTATTAGCAATACTTAGATTTATCACGGTTCAGAGGAATTCCTACCGAAAAATTTCGGCAGAATCTCCCCTGTACCGGTGACCAAATCCATAGTACATAAGATATATACGCAGCCACAGGCGGCTGGAACTCATTTTTCACAACCACGCAGTTATAAAAACAACAGTAAAGACAACCAACTATATCACTCCACAAATAATTAAAGTGACTAAATGCATATGCGGAAATAAACTCAACTACAATCTCACAAACTTCATAATAGTGTTAAAGAAAAGAACTAAAGCATAAACTCTAATCAAATAGGTCCTGCAGGTTTGATAACACTCTCTGGATCTCTCCATAGTCGCAGTCATCACACACCTTCATCACCACAACCATCCTGTCGTCTCCCATCATATCTTAGCTTTTCCTTTATCTGCAGTAGGAGGAAAGGAAAAAAAAGATCTATAAGCGAAAACGCTTAGTAAGTACTAATCTATCTCACAAAAACTCGAAGTGCATAAAAGCAATGCAATAATACTGAAACTGAAATGCTAAAGCAAAGCTGCATGTACTCATGGTATACAGAAATAAAATGAATACTAAACATGCTCACTAACTGACAGGAAAGTAATGAAACAACTACTGTAAGCTTAGAATTAAAGAACTAAACTTTTATTGATTCTAAGCATAAACTTGTTTCATGTTCTTATATCTTTACACCAGAAATTAATCTTTTAATTTCTCTTTTACTTTCTTCTTCTTTTCTTTTTCTTTTCTTATGCTAGAAATTAATCTTTTAATTTCTCTTTCACTTTCTTCTTCTTGTTCTTCTTTTCTTCTTTGGGCCCAGGCTTAGTACCATCTTTGTTTTGCGCGCTCTCTAATAGTGACTGGGGTAGCGAGCCTCCAACCCTATGAGGATAAAGACCTCGGTCTTACCAGGGCCAAGACCTCAGAATTGGTCACCTGGATTTGTTTAACGACAACCTCGGAAGTCGGGTACTAGCCTCTTACTTTAATTTACTTGTTATCTCTTTTTAACTAGACTTTAGTCTTTTTCTTGACTTATACTTCTCATACTCTTTTATTAGAGTTTATTAGAGTCCTGTAAATGTATTTAACAGGTATAAGATTACAATTAACTAAGCATGCTATATACAAATACACTAGGGAAATCAGTTTGAACCCTCTAGCATGTTATAAAACCAAATCAAGGAGAGTGACTTTGAACTTACTAATCATGCCATATAAAAGAGCAAAGGAAAGTGATTTTAGGCTTTCTAAACATGCTGTAAAAACAGATTTAACTACTAGGCATGCAATGGAATCAAGTTAAGCATACTGTGAAGATCAAGCTGTGAAAGTAAAACACATTCAACTACTGCTCATGCTTAAATCTATAGCAAAGAAATAGGACATGAAGTCCGATCATGCATGTTCAATAGCAAAGGGAAAAACTAAACAATACTGCTCAAGTTTTACTAACAGAAAAATTAGCAATCTGCTCATTGGAATAAAACTCTACTGCTGTGAAAAGAAGTTTTCATGCCCGGTTGCTGGAAATAAACAAGTTTAGGGCTGCATATCAAAAGAATACCACTCCTACTTAGTAAACCAGCAAGAAGAAGAGTCTAAAGCTGATCTGAAATCTAGGGGCTGTTCTTGTTCGGATCTTAGCAAGAAATCTGCAGCTGAAATGCTAAACTAAGCCACGAAAGTATCTAACTAATTCATGCTCATTGCTTGGCAACAAAACTAAATTCCAAGGATACATATACATAATCCGGAAATGGCATCTCCACAAAGCATGGAAGAATTGAAGAATTCAACCTACCTAGTACTACACGGCACATAACATCTCATGTTCATTGTGACAGCAAGGAGAGAAAATTGAGCAACGACACTAACCATGGCAATTCCACACAATCAGGAACAAAACTTAAGAAATCTCCTCCTTCTATTTCCCCAACCCTTCTCTTACGGCAGTATCATCAAACAAAAACCCAATCCTCCCTCAAAGAGCTCACGGCAGCAATCAAAAGATCTCAAAATCCATACCACTTCAATTCCAAAAGCCAAGAAATCAAAGTAATACTCGGAACTACTCCTACTGCAGGTGAGTAGTACTTACTTAGGGTTTCTTGCACTTACAACCGGAAAGAAGGAAAGGAAGCTTCTAGGGTTCGGGTAGCTACTTTTCCCGGTGATCCCTTCGTGCTCCCAAGTTCTCCTCTATCGAGACAACCACCCGCGGATGAAAACCAGCCGGAAGGAAGCTTCGCCGGCACCGGAAATTGAAACCCAGCCTTTTCTTCGACGTCGCCCGAGCAAGAGCAAATCGTCGCGCTGCGCCGCGCGTGAGAGGAGAGGAGATTCGGGAGAAAAAGAAAAATAACCTAATCCCTTCTAACTTAACCTTTTATAACTAGGTCTAACTTTGGGTTCTCATTATAACTCAACTATATTCGCTTCCTTTCTTAATCACAAAACCACCGCAGACCAGTTGGCTGGCTTGGTTCGGTTACAGTCGGGTTCGGCCAGAGGTCTTGGGTTCGAGTCTCACCTTCAACAATTTTTTTTTTTAAACTTCTTTCTTTTTGTAACCATACTAAACGACTTCCAAAAATTACGTAAAAATACTCTAAAAATTCCTAAAAATCTCTAGAATATTTTAAAAGTGTTTCCAAATATTTTTATGGACCTTTAGGACTTGAAATGGGAAAAATTGGGTCATTACAACTCATGCTAGGACATTAAGGTTTAACCTTATTTTGCTCCTCCTTGGCCATTAAGTATTTTGAAATTCATTATTCATTTAAATACTTTTTCAAACATTTTAATATCTTTTTCAAAATCCTTTGAAAATTTAGTAAAGTTTATTTTTCTCTTTTCAAATTATTATTTAAAAAAAAACTTATTCAAAATTAAAAGAATATTTACCAACAAAGTTTTTCAAATTTAACAGAGTTTGAAAATTTACATTACATCTAAGTTTCAAAATTGACTAAAGTTATTTTCTTAAACTTTTTACTAAATCTTCAAATTTAGTAGAAAGAAAAATTATCCCCCTAGACATTTATCCTACAATGAATCATAAAAAGCTAAGTGTTTGAAAAAGTTCTTAAAGCTAAAGTTTTTTTCAAACTTAATTTGATTTTCATACTTAAAGAAAATAATTTTTTAAAGACTATTAAGTTTAATGAAACATCTTTAAAATAAATTCTTTAAAAAAGGTTAAGTTATCGAAATTTTGGCTAAACTGAATTGTTTTATACTTAAACTATTTTTACTTAGCAAAATGGTTCCTAATCTTTTCCTACAAAATTTTCCCTACAACGACTTAAAAGCCAGGTGTTTTAAATGTTACTTTTGACTTCAAAATTTTTTACTAAGTTTTTCCTACAAAGTTTTTGATATATGGCAAAGGGGGAGAATAGGACAAAAAATTCAAATTAAGGATAAGACTTAAAAAATTAAGGAAAAGAGTTCTCTTATTAAGGGGGAGCCTTAACTTCGAGAATTTTAATTTACCTAAAATTTTATAAGGTTTAAAATGTCTTTAGCTTATACTTAACATGTGACTTAAGTATGCTTACGTTTATGCTTAAACTTCTTACGTTTATTTATGTATTTTTTTACTTAACTTTGAATTTGAGTTGTCATAATAAAAAAGGGGAGATTGTTGGTGCGAGAAGCATCGGACGATCGAACCCAAGTTTTGATAATGGCAAAGGGTTCAAAGTTAAGTGGTGTTGTGATCCAACAAGTTCATGGAGCTTGCAGGAAAGTCCTAAGTGGTACTTAGGCAAAAGTCCTAGCTGTGGTTAGGCAGGTGGAACACCCTAGGGGGTGGTAACCCTGTTAGCTAGAACCCTAAAGTCAATCATTTGATGATTGTATTATGGACTTGTTGTATCATATTCTATAAAAATAAAAGGCATTTATTTTAGTTATTATACTTACTTGTATTGGTGCCAAACAAACTAAGTATAATAGCGTCCTTGAGTAGAAGGTTCTCACATATATCAATCGGTTAGTTGAACCGATAGTGAGATGATATAGGGAACACTACTCTTAATCATTCCTAGTCGAGTATTAACATTCAGGGATAATGTTAATGCAATAAGACTAGCATGTAGGTCAACTCGATGACTTGATCTCACAAGTCATGGATATAGAGATATCAAGTTGACACAGGGGTATACATTAGAGAATGTATACTGAATGACCCACCATGAGAAAGTATCATGGATCGTTATATGAGTGTCATATACTTTCTCATGTGGCTATTAGTATGACTACTAGTCCTTAGACCTGAAGTCACCATGGTTCCCTACATAAGGAGTTATATACTTTGGTTTCGTAAAACGTCACCCGTAACTGGGTGGACTATAAAGGCGATTACTGGGTATGTAACAAATTATGCGGAGGGATGTGAGTGATGTAGATGGGATCTATCCCTCCTATATGACGGGAGAGACATCGGTATTCTTGATAGAGTGAGACCACGAAGTGCATGGTCATGCCCAAATGAGTCAATATGAGATATTGAGCTCATTTGATTTAGTGAGTCTACTTGGAGTTCAGGATTTAGATTGATCAGAGGATGACACGGTCTATGCCTCACATTGATCAATCTAGATGTCTAGGATAGAAAGGACACTTGTCATATTTTGTGAGGAGTCACAATTAGTAGTCACAAGGTGATGTTGGATCTCATCATTCTTGTAACTTGGGTAGTAATGATGTGTTGCTAGATACCGCTCATTACTTATGCTCCTAAATGGGTTTAGGGCATTGCCAACGTTACAAGAACCTATAGGGTCACATACTAAGGACAATTAGATGGAGATTAGGTTCATATGATGAACCAAGAGGATTAGATTCATTTGATGAATCAAATTGGATTAAGAGTAATCTTAATTGGGCTAATTGAGTTGGACTAAAGTTGATTCATGTGTTCAATGAGTCTAATTTAGATTATGACTCATTGAATCAATTTAATTAAATGAATTAGATTCATTATATTAAATTGGCTTGAATTAAATGGTTGGATTAGATCAACCATGAGAGAGATTAAGTCAAGTTTGACTTGACTTGAGTGGAAGAAGAAAAGTCAAGTTTGACTTGACTTTTTGCCACATCATTAGTGAGTTGGCACGATGTGAACCAATGATGATGCTCCACATCATCATGATCAGTTAAGTGAGATGCCACCTCATGGAGGTTACAATTCTTCACTTTAATGGCTCCACATTAATTGCACTTAATGTGAAATTGGGGGTTACACCTTTTTGAATGTGGCCGGCCACTATTGTGAGGGGATGGAATGAATTTTTCATTCAAGACACATTCACTTCATCCTCTTCCTCAAGCTCTCCCTCTCCCTCTCCTCCTCTACCATTGCCGAGACCCTTTGGAGTGCTAGCACACTCTAAGGCTCTCTCTCCATTGAGTTGTTTGTGTGGATACATATAGAGAGTTGTCTACGTTGACAACTTCGAGATTCGACACCATTTGGATGAGCGGGAACGCGAAGGGCTTCGCTTCAAAGGTATAACCTTTTTCCCTTGTAGGACTAAATGTAGATCTAGGTAAACTCGTACTCATAGTTTTTTGAAAAATTTTATTCTTCGCACGGATCCGTTGGCTAGGGAGATTCGATGTTTCCGCGACGTGAAAAGTAGTTTTCGCGGCCCGAAAATCCCAACAGTGGTATCATAGCCACATGCGAAGGCGTGTACGAGTTTATTTTGGTTTTTATTAAAAATAAACATTCTGTGAATTTCTGAAATTTCATGATTTTTATAGTTTTAAAGGGTATTTTTCTCGTAGAAGCGAAGCACAAGTGTTTAGACACTTGTAGGCTTCGACTACCGAGAAGATTTTTTCGTTACGGCAATGTTTCGACCCAAAACTTTTTGGGACAGCGGGCTAAGGTGCTGTAGGATTGCTTAGGAGTAACTCGTGATGGTTAGATCACGGTTAGGGGTACTTCCCCTAACCCCGCAAGGGGATTTGCTCCGCGATTGCGCCCGAAATCGCTAATCGGGACCGCCGGGAAAAATTTACTCATAAAAATTGTAAAAATTATAAAAAATTACATAAAATTATCAAAAATATATAATTTAGAATTATATATTATTTTTGTGATAGTCATGGCCCAAAAAGACCCAATATGATTGGATTTGTGTTGTAATTTATAATACGGCCTGCGTGCCGTCATGTGTTTGTGTGTGCTGTATTTGATACACGACCTGCGCATCGTGCCTCTCTATTTATATTCTGGTTGTAAATTAGATTTAGAATCGAATATAACTCGAGTTTTAAAATGTAATGTAAATTTTGAAGCGGTGGAAGGTCCACTCAAGACGGAGTTACGAGGAAGGCAGGAGCAACATAAGGTGGTCAAAAAGAAGGCGCTTGAGAAGCTGTTGACCTTAGGTTGATCATCCGATCTTCTCATTGGCTTGAGAAGATCGTAGTAGGGCCATGACATAATCACAAAATTATTTAATTAATTGCTTTTGTGTGTATGTGATGCATGCTAGTTAATTAAGTAATTAATTAGTGCCTAACGATTAGATTAGATTTAAGTCGTGCACATGATGCACCCTTCGATTAGATTAGATCTATCGAGTATATGATACGCATCATCATTTAGATTAGATCTAAATTGCGACAACTAGTAATGCCTACCATGCCGTGATACCTACCACTACCTCGATCGCATGTTGTTGTTGAATCTGCCAAAGCAGAGCAACACATGCTATCTTGGTAGGGTACGGAGGGACAATCTTGGTCCCGCCTATCAACGCATGGGTGAGTACAACTCAATTAGATTGAGTAACTACTTAACTCAATTGGATCAAGTTTAACTATAGGCATTATCCAATGGTTGGTAGATAGGTTAAAATCACGTTTATATTAACTCTTGGGCGTAGTAGCCAAAGCTAACTCGAGTTTTAATATAAATGCGGATTTTGATCCTAAAAACAAGAGTTGCATAGAGATGTAATTGGTAATTAGTTACCTACTGATTATACTAAGTCTTGGGCGTATTAGCCAAAGCTAACTCAAGGGTTAATATGATATGGATCTTGTCCCACATGAATTATAGAATTCAGTGGGAGCATCATTTAGTTAAAGGCCTAATTAAATGATTTAAAGAATATGATATTTATTTTCTACATTTTTCTGTTGTAGATAACCATGACGTCAAATACGAACACTTTCTCCCTGCGATCTGTTCTTGAGAAGGACAAGCTCAACGGAGTAAATTTTCTGGACTAGTACAGGAACTTGAGAATAGTTCTCACCCAAGAACGTAAACTGTACGTTCTGGAGCAGCCCATTCCGGAGGCTCCTCCTGCCACTGCCCCGCGAGCTGACCGAGATGCTTTCAAGAAGCATCAAGATGACGCATTAGATGTGTCTTGTCTAATTCTCACGACCATGAACTCTGAGCTTCAGAAGCAACACGAGTAAATGGGCGCTTACGATATGGTTGAACATCTTCGTCAACTGTATCAAGGTCAAGCGAGGCATGAGAGATTTGAGATCTCAAGGGCACTGTTTCAGTGCAAGATGTCAGACGGGGCTCCTGTAGGCCCATATGTACACAAAATGATTGGGTACATAGAGAACCTACAAAGGTTGGGGTTCCCACTTGGCCAAGAGCTGGCCACTGACCTGATCTTGCAATCCTTACCGGATAGCTATAGTCAGTTCGTTCTAAACTACAACATGAATGAGATTGACAAGCCACTGCCTGAGCTGCTTAGCATGTTGAGAACTGTTGAGCTGAACCTTAAGAAGGCTAAGCCCAACACTGTTCTGATGGTTCAGAAACATAAGGGCAAGGGCAAGCCCAAAGGCAAGGGAAGGTCCCAAGCCAAGGGCAAAGGCAAGGTACTAAAGCCTAAAGGAGGGGTCGCCAAGGATGCTTCCTACTTTCATTGCGGTCAGACCGGGCACTAGAAGAGGAACTGCAAGGTATACTTGGAGGATCTTAAGAAGAAGCGAAGTGAGACTTCCACTTCAGGTATATATGTTATAGAAGTCAATCTATCTATTTCTACATCATGGGTATTAGATACTGGATGTACTTCTCACATTTGTACTGATGTGCAGGCGGTGAGAAATAGCAAGGCATTGACAAAGGGAGAGATGGACCTACGAGTAGGCAATGGAGCACGGGTTGCTGCTGTTCTTGTAGGGACTTACTTTCTATCTCTGCCCTCTGGGCTTGTACTAGAGTTAGTCGATTGTTGTTATATTCCTGCATTAACTAAGAACATTATATCATTTTCATGTTTGGACAAGAAAGGTTTCTCGTTTACAATAAAGAACAAATGTTGTTCCGTCTATTTAAACGATATGTTCTATTGTAGTGCACCTCTGATAAACGGACTATATATTCTAGACCTTGAAAGCCCTATCTATAACATAAATACCAAGAGGTTCAAGTCAAATGACTTGAACCAAACCTATCTCTGACACTGTCGCTTAGGTCATATAAATGACAAGCGATTATCCCAACTCCATAAGGATGGTTTGCTGGACTCATTTGATTTTGAATCTTATGAGACGTGCGAGTCATGCCTACTAGGCAAGATGACCAAGACTCTTTTTAGTGGGCACAGCGAAAGAGCGACTGATTTGTTAGGACTTATACATAGTGATGTATGTGGCCCTTTCAATATCGCTGCTAGTGGCGGTTATAGGTACATCATCACATTTACTGATGACTTCAGTAGATATGGTTATGTGTACTTGATGACACATAAATTTGAATCCTTTGAAAAGTTCAAAGAATTCAAGAATGAAGTACAGAACCAGCTTGGCAAGATTATTAAGATACTTTGATCAGATCGAGGTGGAGAATACCTTAGCCATGAGTTTCATGACTATCTAGCTGAGTGTGAGATTCTATCCCAACTCACTCCTCCTGGAACACCACAGTGGAATGGTGTATCCGAAAGGAGTAATCGTACCCTATTAGATATGGTACGATCTATGATGAGTCACACAGATCTTCCGACATTCCTTTGGGGCTATGCTCTAGACACGGCAGCTTTTATACTCAACTGAGTTCCATCCAAGGCCGTGATAAAGACACCATATAGGATATGGACTAGGAGAGATGCCCAAGTGTCTTTCATGAGGATTTGGGGATGTGAGGCCTACGTTAGACGTCAAGTCTCAGATAAATTAGGACCCAAATCCGACAAGTGCTACTTTATAGGATATCCCAAGGAAACTAAGGGATATTACTTCTACATTCCCAGTCAGCACAAGATAGTTGGCGCAAAGACTGAAGTCTTTCTAGAAAGAGACTTTGTTTCTAGAAAGACTAGTGGGAGTACATTCGATCTTGAAGAAGTTTAAGATGCGGATCCTAGCACTGAAGCCTCGATGGAAGTTGAATTGGAACCACAAAGTGTTGTGGATGATGTTGTTCCACAAAGAGTTGAGGAACAACAACCAGTTCAAGTAGACATACCTCTTCGCAGGTATGATAGGGTACGTCGTCAGCTTGAGAGATACTCATTTCTCTTGTCTGACCATGATGACATTGTGCTCATAGAGGATGAGCCTACCACCTATCAAGAAGCTGTGATGAGACCAGATTCTGAGAAATGGCTAGAAGCCATGAGATCTAAAATGGAATCCATGTACACCAACCAAGTATAGACTGTGGTTGATCCACGTGAAGGGGTAAAACCCATAGGGTGTAAGTGGGTCTTTAAGAGAAAGACTGACATAGATGGACTTATCTATTAGGGTCGCTTGGTAGCTAAAGGTTTCAAGCAGATTCATGGTATTGACTATGATGAAACCTTTTCACCAGTAGCGATGTTTAAGTCCATTCGGATCATGCTTGCTATTGCAGCTTACCACGATTACGAGATTTGGCAGATGGATGTCAAAACCGCATTTATAAATGGAAACCTACTCGAGGATGTGTACATGATAGAACCTGAGGATTTTGTAGATCCAAAGCATACTAGCAGAGTATGCAAGCTGCATAGGTCCATTTATGGACTAAAGCAAGCTTCTCGGAGCTGGAACCTTCGATTCGATGATGCAATCAAACAGTTTGGTTTCATCAAGAATGAAGATGAACCTTGTGTCTACAAGAAGGTTGTAGGGGACATAGTTGTCTTCCTCATATTGTATGTGGATGACATACTGCTCATTGGGAAAGACATCCCTTTGCTACAGTCTGTCAAGACTTGCCTAGGCACATGTTTCTCAATGAAGGACTTAGGTGAAGCATCCCACATTCTAGGGATACAGATCTATAGAGATAGATCTAAGAGATTGCTTGGCCTAAGTCAGAGTACATATAGTGACAAGTTAATCCTTCGATTTGCTATGCAGAACTCCAAGAAGGGATTTCTGCCGATGTCACATGGCGTGAGTCTTTCGAAGACTCAAGGTCCCTCTTCTAGAGAGGAGAGAGACCGCATGGATCAGATCCCTTATGCCTCAACCATAGGATCTATCATATACGCCATGCTATGTACTCGACCTGATGTCTCATATACTTTGAGCATGACGAGCAGATACCAGTCAGATCCAGGTGAAAATCACTGGATAGCGGTCAAGAATATTCTTAAGTACTTAAGAAGGACTAAAGAATATTTCTTGATATATGGAGACAAAGATGAACTAGCTGTAAAGTGTTACAGTGATGCTAGCTTCCAGACCGACCAGGATGATTATCGATCGCAGTCAGGGTT
This sequence comes from Zingiber officinale, assembly GCF_018446385.1. Classification (NCBI taxonomy): domain Eukaryota; kingdom Viridiplantae; phylum Streptophyta; class Magnoliopsida; order Zingiberales; family Zingiberaceae; genus Zingiber; species Zingiber officinale. The sequence continues at coordinate 46,759,583 of NC_056007.1, read as the reverse complement.
CGTATTTTGCATTAATGGTGGTGCTGTGAGCTGGAAGAGTTCGAAGCAGGACACAGTAGCTGATTCTACGACAGAGGCCGAGTACATTGCTGCTTCAGAGGCAGCAAAGGAGGCAGTTTGGATCCGCAAGTACATCACTGAACTTGGGGTGGTTCCCAGTATCGCTGACCCCATTGAGCTCTATTGTGACAACAATGGAGCTATAGCTCAGTCGAAGGAACCTCTCTCACACCAGCGGACCAAACACATACTACGACGCTTCCATCTCATTCAAGAGATTATCGAGAGAGGAGATGTGAAGATTTGCAGAGTACCCACAGAGGCTAACATCGCAGATCCCTTGACCAAGGTTTTGGCACAGAGAAAGCATGATGGTCACACTAGGTCATTGGGGCATAGAGCCTATACTAATTGACACTAGTGCTAGTGGGAGATTGTTAGCCAGAGCCCTAGAGCCAATCATTTGATGATTGTATTATGGACTTGTTGTATCATATTCTATATAAATAAAAGGTATTTATTTTGGTTATTATACTTACTTGTATTGGTGCCAAATAAACTAAGTATAATAGCGTCCTTGAGTAGAAGGTTCTCACCTATATCAATCGGTTAGTTGAACCAATAGTGAGATGATATAGGGAACACTACTCTTAATCATTTCTAGTCAAGTATTAACATTCAGGGATAATGTAAATGCAATAAGACTAGCATGTAGGTCCACTCGATGACTTGATCTCACAAGTCATGGATATAGAGATATCAAGTTGACACATGGGTATACATTAGAGAATGTATACTGAATGACCCGCCATGAGAATGTATCATGGATCGTTATATGAGTGTCATATACTTTCTCATGTAGCTATTAGTATGACTACTAGTCCTTAGACCTGAAGTCACCATGGTTCCCTACATAAGGAGTTATGTACTTTAGTTTCGTCAAACGTCACCCGTAACTGGGTAGACTATAAAGGCGATTACTGGGTATGTAACAAATTATGCAGAGGGATGTGAGTGATGTAGATGGGATCTCTCCCTCCTATATGACGGAAGAGTCATCGGTATTCTTGATAGAGTGAGACCACGAAGTGCATGGCCATGCCCAAATGAGTCAATATGAGATATTGAGCTCATTTGATTTAGTGAGTCTACTTGGAGTTCAGGATTTAGATTGATCAGAGGATGACACGGTCTATGCCTCACAATGATCAATCTAGATGTCTAGGATAGAAAGGACACTTGTCATATTTGTGAGGAGTCACAATTAGTAGTCACAAGGTGATGTTGGATCTCAACATTCTTGTAACTTGGGTAGTAATGATGTGTTGCTAGATACCGCTCATTACTTATGCTCCTAAATGGGTTTAGGGCATTGCCAACGTTACAAGAACCTATAGGGTCACACACTAAGGACAATTAGATGGAGATTAGGTTCATATGATGAACCAAGAGGATTAGATTCATTTGATGAGTCAAATTGGATTAAGAGTAATCCTAATTGGGCTAATTGAGTTGGACTAAAGTTGATTCATGTGTTCAATGAGTCTAATTTAGATTATGACTCATTGAATCAATTTAATTAAATGAATTAGATTCATTATATTAAATTGGCTTGAATTAAATGGTTGGATTAGATCAACCATGAGAGAGATTAAGTCAAGTATGACTTGACTTGAGAGGAAGAAGAAAAGTCAAGTTTGACTTGACTTTTTGCCACATCATTAGTGAGTTGGCAAGATATGGACCAATGATGATGCTCCACATCATCATGATCACTTAAGTGAGATCTCACCTCATGGAGGTTACAATTCTTCACTTTAATGGCTCCACATTAATTGCACTTATTGTGGAAATGGGGGTTACACCTTTTTCAAAGTGGCCGGCCACTATTGTGAGGGGATGGAATGAATTTTTCATTCAAGACACATTCACTTCATCCTCTTCCTCAAGCTCTCCCTCTCCCTCTCCCTCTCCTCCTCTACCATTGTCGAGACCCTTTGAAGTGCTAGCACACTCTAAGGCTCTCTCTCCATTGAGTTGTTTGTGTGGATACATATAGAGAGTTGTCTACGTTGACAACTTCGAGATCCGGCACCATTTGGAGGAGTGAGAACGCGAAGGGCTTCGCTTTAACACTATGTGAAAATCGAGTATAGACTTCGCCATAGGTTACTTCGGCAATTTATAAATACGAAGTAATATATGATAATAAACTTCGATAATAAATTTAATGAAGTCAATTTCATTTTAGACTTCATAGATTAAAAATAGTGGGCTCATTACTAATTTTTATTAATATTTTACTTCATATTATATATTTGATAAAGTAATAAGTCTTAAAATAAAATTCATATGTTTACATACCGAAGTAATATGTCTAAATCTATTAAAACATTTTTCTATTTATTAATAAATTAATAAATTTATTGTTTTTAAACTATTCATTTGATAAAACCCTATTAACTTAGGATTTTTTCCCTCGCATAAGTCTGTCTTCGTCGCCCCAACTCAGCCGAGCGCTCATCATCACCTTTGTCACAGGAAGAAGAGGCGGCAAGTGATTTCTTCACCGCCTCGACCTTTCTTTTCGGTCGCGCGCATCTTCCCTCTCCCACCCCCTTCTTTCCTTACCCTGCAGCATCGTGTCTTCATTTTTGAGGTTTCCTGGCCACGGGAAGAAGAGGCAACCACTACTAGAAAAAAAAAGTCTATAATGACACTTCCTTAATGATATTTATTTTAAAGTGTAGTTATAAACATTCTATAAGGACATTAATTAAAAATGATTAATTTTTTTAAAAAAATTGCCATATTAGACCCCTTATAATAACATAGTTTATAAATGTCATTATATTACACAATTACACGTGTATAAACATATTTATCAACTTGTTTAACTTTTATAACCTAAACTTTATCTTCTCAATGCAGATCCTTTCCTTGCCTCTCTCTCTACATAGCAACATGATTTCTTCCCTCTCCATAAGACCTCCTTCTTTCTTTCCTATCCACGGCAGCAAGGGTTCTTCCCTCTCCATAGCACCACCTTCTTTCTTTCCTCTCAATAGCAGTAAGGTTTCTTCCCTCTCTACAGCAAGCAAGGAAGAGGGAACCCGAGATATCAAGTTCCTCCTCCCGATTCTGTACTTTTAAGGTTTAGGTGAAGTTTTTCTTATAGTGGATTGATGTCTCATTTGATCCTGATTTCTCCCGATTCTCTAATGCCTTTATTTTGGGGGTTGTAATATTGTTTGTTAGGGTTTTTGGAATCATTCACTACGATGGATTCGGCATCTCCGAACCATCTGGAGTTTGATTATTTGTTTAAGTTGTTGCTTATTGGCGATTCTAGCGTTGTTAAAAGCAGTCATCTTCTTAGATTCACTTCGGACTTCCTAGACCACGCGGAAGTCGCCGATCTGACAACGGGGAATGACGGGGAGCAAGCAGTCGGTGTCATTTAAATCAACAGAATACATTTCACGACGACGACAGCGTCGAAGACTATTTACATAGGCGACGAAGTCTTCGATTGTGGCTCGCTCTACTAAACTGGTAGAAGAATTCTACACATTTTACTTTGAAGTTGAACTGCTATCCCTCTTTGATTTCTTCTCTACATTAGGGATTCGTAGACTACTGGTGGAAGCCACTGGTTTAAATCAAGTACCACTTGCCCACCTCTGTAATCGCAGCATTGCGGATCATGGATCTGTAAAAAGGCTCGCTCTACTAAATTGGTAGTTAATTACTTTCTAGCATTTCGAGTTTGAAATCGTCTTCTCTAACCAATTCGATCCTGCAACGCCATCAACTCGTCAACCAGGTTGGTTTCCTACCCATGGTTTCTGGCATCTCCTATCCTAGGGCATCTCCTTCCCTATAGTTAGCATCCCATATTATCCATAAATTTGAGATCGCCATCCTCTCTTAATTTTGAGGAGGGTGTGGAACAATTATTATCCTTTTCATTTCTTTTCTTTTGCTTGTTTCGTTCTATTACCTTACATGCTAAAAATTCTTTTTTTTTTGAAAAAAAAATCTATATAATTCCATCTGCTGTATAAACATGTCTTCTTGGGCAGAATCTTGATGAACAGGTTTTCTGTTAAACAATAAATGGTATCGAGGAGGTTGCTTACAACACCTTTTATATCTTATCACATCCATCCAATTACATATCAAGTTATGGTTGACTATACAGTAGTATCCTTTTCTTATGGAATACAGATTGTTGTTTAGTTGGCCTATACTGTAGTTCAAATTGGAGAGATACAGTTTAGTAGTTTAAGTTGGATGCCTTTCTGTGCATTATATGTGATTTCCATACAATTTTCTTGTCTTGGATTTTTATTTCATTATCTGTTTTGTTTTTATTCTTTGAAAAAAAAGGGCTTAGGTCCAAAATTACAATTCGGTGGGAGAAATGATGTACAAAGTGAAGAACTACAAACTTTAGTTTTCTTAGAAAGATCAAAAGAAGAGAAGATGAATCTATAACTTTGAGAAGTTACAGGACAGAAAATACTATAGGGAAAGATAGATGTGGTTGTTGACTATAGGACTTTATCAAGTCTATCTGCTGGAAACTTCATTTTACAAAACCAGTTGGCTTCACACTTTCACTGGTGCAAAACTTTGGGACATCACAGAAAGATTGCAGCCACGTTGGCCCAAATTTTATTTCGAATTTGGGCACTAATCTAGTGATAAAAAAAACCTTTATCAAATCTGATCATGCACACAACCCATTTTAAACTTGGGCAGCTGTTGCATTCTTCAAATAATGATGAATGGATTTCAACAATTTGCTAAATGGGTTCTTGGAACTCTTCTCTTATCAAGTAGTTTCTTGTTGGTGCATTGGAACTCTTCTCTTATCAAGTAGTTTCTTGTTGGTGCATTGGAACTCTTCTCTTATCAAGTAGTTTCTTATCAAATAATTAATATCTAGGACTACATTGGATATATAATACTCCCTCTGCTGGAGCATAGATAACAATCAATGTGATTCACTTATTATTTCTAGCATCCATGACTACCCACTGAGGATTTTATTTAGAAATTCATGTTCAAGTTTATAAGCTAACTTGTTTTAAAGGATTTCATCTTATTGATTTTCGGTCAGGAATGATCTAATGTGATGTTGAACTGCAATTGCTAGAAAATAACATAAGTATAGTGCTGAGTTTTTCCCCTTTATAGCAACGAAACAACAATTCTAATTTGGTCAAGACTTACATTTTGCATATTTTAGATAATTAATTTACTACTCAATGTTGCAAGTAATGAATTTACTATGTTGAATAACTGGTTCTAACATCTCTTCAATTATACTGTTGGATAACTTCAGGCATATTCTACTGTTGGTACACCAGACTATATTGCTCCAGAGGTTCTACTTAAGAAGGGTTATGGAATGGAGTGTGATTGGTATTTAACAAACCTATTACAAATTACATTACTTGCATAAGTTCTTGTGTTGTAATTGGCATTAAATTCATTAGAGGTTGATAAAATAACTTTATATTTTTTACAATGTAGTGGGGTCAAATTATACAATGCATCAAGGGGTATTTCAAAAGGACCTGGTTTTAAACAATTGACGGTATGTATTGTAACTATATATTTAGACATCAATTAATAATTCTTATTATTTGGATTATGACTTATTGATGACATTTTTAATTTGATTAGGGTAATCTAAAATAAAAAGGTGGTGTTGAATGTGGATATTGTGAAATGTGGTACATGAAAGAGATAGTTTTGGATAAATATCCCCAATTGGAGATGAAGGTGAATTTCTTCTTTATAAAATATCTTCTTTATGAAATATTGAATCATTTTATATTGACTCTCAAACTTTTGTTTATGTTTCAGTTTGCAACATCAAAAAACAAACAATATTACAATCAATCTCAGTATGATGAAGTCAGAAGTGCATGGAGCAAATTCGTTTACTTCTATATAGGTGCTTAAGTGTAGGTTGTGATATAAATTTTGGATTGTATTTAAAGATTTATAGATACAAAAACTTTTGGGTTACAGTTAAACATGTCTTTTATAAATACACTTTTGGATTGTATTTGATACATATTTATGATATATTTATTCAATTTTGATTGTGAAAAATATTGTGTTGGAGTAACATATTATCATATACTCTTTTGGTCAATTAAAATTGTATTGTAGTAAAATATTGTCAATTACTTCGACGGTATAAATAAATGATGGAGTAATACAACACAAAAGACTACAATAAATTTAAATAGTGGCGTAGTTAAAGAAACTATTTACTTCACTACTGATCAAATTTGGGAAGTAGTTCGTATAAATTACTTCGCTACATTTGAATTTATTTGTTGTAGTAAAATATGCTCTATTACTTCTATACTACGATGAAGTAATACAAAATATATACTTCGACTAAGTCAAATTATATAGAAGTAAAATAAAATATTTACTGCACCAAAATTCAAAAAATATGAAGTCGTATACATATTTTACTTCGTCAAACAACGTAACCTATGAAGTAACATATCATCAATTACTTCAGTATTTTTACTGGTCTTGATGAAGTAATAAAGCTTTTTTACTTCGAAAACGGTTCAATTTTGAACCGGTTTTGAACCGGTGATAGACTTCGGTAACGTGAGGTGAAGTAAAAAATTTACCCTTTTACTTCACGTGTGTCTACTTCGGTAATTAAACTACCTATTACTTCGGATAATATCCGAAGTCTATTGCGGATTTTCACATAGTGTAAAGGTATAACCTTTTTCCCTTGTAGATCTAAATGTAGATCTAGGTAAACTCGTACTCGTAGTTTTTCGAAAAATTTTATTCTTCGCACGGATCCGTTGGCTAGGGAGATTCGGGGTTTCCGCGACGCGAAAAGCGGTTTTCGCGGCCCGAAAATCCCAACAAACGCTAGGTCATAAGGGGTGGTAACCCTATGCGGAAAGTCTTGACGGGTCGACAGCTTCAGGCAAAAGTCCTAGGGGGGGTTAACCCTAGGTGGAAAGTCCTGGTGTCGCGAACCAGGTGAAAGACTAGACGAGCCGGGAAGCGGAAGTCCAGCAGAAAGTCTGGAAGCTTCGAACGCTGAGCAAAAGTCCAATCGATCTGGAGGATCGCACTGGCAACAGGTAAATCTCCTGAGTGGAGTAGGTGAGGACGAGTTCCTCGTAGAGGGAACAGTAGGCGTCGGGTCGACCTAGGGTTTCCGGTTGGAAATCCGAAGTCAGACCCGGACAGTCCGATGACTGTCGATATCATTTATCATATTTCTGTACTAACTTTATTTTGCATGGTTTGTGTTTGGGACTAACACATTTTGCAGGAACAAAGGAGCACATTTAACCTTGGATGAACAGTGTCCGAGGCACCTCCATGGGGCTTGGAGGCGCCTCGAGTACTAGCCGAAGCCAGTTGTCCAGAGACGCCGGAGGCGCACCGGAGGAAGCTGAAGGCGCCTTAGACCAGACGTTGGAGGCACCTTGGAGTAGCTTGGAGGTGCCTTCAATGGAATAAGGTGCGACCAGATCAGAGCTGATCCACGCGTGCGACTTTGTGGCCTGGAGGCGTCTCGGACAAGCTTGGAGGCACCTCCAGCACTGTATAAAAGTGGTCTTCGAACAGCAGCTTAAAACAACAATTTTTAAGAGATCTTTCTGCTACGAACTGCTACCGAGACGACCCCGAAGTGCTGTAACGAGATCCCGACGACCTGAAGCTTCGATATTACACATTCTTGTTGTCAGTATACTTTTTCATTTCTAGTAGATTGTAATAACTCTGTAACCATTATTCAAGCTTATAGTTATTGTCCACCGGAAGCGATCAACGATGGCGGGCCTTGGAGTAGGAGTCGCCACAGGCTCCGAACCAAGTAACTCCTCGTGTCTTTCTGTGTTGCTTTATTTTCTTTTCATTATTCCACTGCATTTAATTACTTGTATTTTACTATTCCGAAATGTGAAATAGCCACGAGCGCTATTCACCACCCCCCCTCTAGCGCTTCTCGATCCAACACTAGCTACTATTCTGAAAGGGCCGCATACATCAGTATGTATGAGTCCTAACAAGTCATTAGCTCTTTCGCTATGTCCACTAAATGGTGTTTTTATCATCTTGCCTTGAAGACAAGATTCACATACCTCATATGATTCAAAATCAAATGAGTCCAAAAGTCCATCATTATGGAGTTGGGATATGTGACTCTCATTTATGTGACCTAAGCGACAATGCCAGAGATATGTTTTGTAACGCCCGAAAATTCTCAAACTGTTTTAGAAATATAGTATGATTTTTCTGGAATTGTTAGATATTTTTCCGGAATTTTCCGAGTAGCGGAAGTAGCAAAAATAAATATAAACGAAAACGGCCTAAGCGGGAATCGAACCCGAGACCTATGGTTTAAGGGATAATGTTAGTAACCAGTGAACCCAGCAGGGCCGTGCTGAGAGAAAGGAGAAACATCTATATTTATATTAGAGTTGACCGGAGTTACCACTTAATATAAATAGAAGGGTTAAGTGGGTTTGGTTTATTTTGCTTGGTTCGGCAAACTCTTCCCTCTCCAAACCCTCAACGCCGACGCCACCTCCTCCTCCTCCTCCTCTCTTGGCGCCCAAACCCAAGGACTCTCGGCTCATCTTCCGGCAACGACTCCAACACGAAAGAGGTTCTTCTCCGCGAGAGGAACGCGAAGACGTGAGCGGGTCGTCGAGAAGGTCATCTCCACCGGAATTCTAGCGAATAGAATTGTAAAGAATTTAGCGTACGAGGTAAGAAACCCCTCACCTGCGGTATAATAGCTCCGGTTGGTTTCCTACGCATTAGTTTTAGCTATATGCAGGTTTTTCCGGCACATAGGGTATGTTTAAACCCTCCTCGAGGATTAGGGATCTAGTTGAACACCTCTAGACGGGCCGGACACGTTGTTCTCCTTTAGTTGGAGATTCTAGACGTTGTCGGGTGCCTAGAGGTGATCTCCCTATTAGAGGAGAGAGTTGGAGCACACCAAGTGTTCGGTAAAATGTTAGTGTAGCTAAATACCACCTCGGTTATGTTTAATAGCTCAATTAAAGGCATTAGAGGCATTTAAACCAGCACATTAGTTTAGTTCAGTTTTATGGGACTACGGTCCAATGGGTGGGCTCCCACAGTCGTCCCTAGGTTCAGAACCTAGTAGCTATAGATATCAGTATTTTATTTTCAGTGGCACTGTACTGGATTAGATATCCATTGGGTTGGACTCCCACAGTCGTCCCTAGGTTCAGATAGCCTTGACAACCCTGCTAAATTCGGGACTTGCAACCCCGGGTCTAGTAGGGATGCGCGCACAGCAAGTACAGTTGCCGGGCCCAACAGCATGTTTAGTATTTTCACCTACTACGTATTAGATTTCAAAACTCAAAATCAATTATGCTAGTTGAGTTTGTTTCCAGTTACAGATTTAGTTTCAGTTAGTTTAGCTTATGTTCAGTTCAGTGTTTTATTGCTTGCTACGAGATGATTCAGTGCTCATGCCATGCTTATGTGTTATGCTTTATGATTTCAGTATACCATGACTTAGCAAGTTCAGCGCATATTTTCAAATAGCATGCTTTAAAAACCATATTGCACCGAATGCATGTTTTTGTGAGGTAGATGGTTTCTTACTAAGCTTGTTAGCTTACAGATACTACTTTTCTTATACTGCAGATAAAGGTAAAGGAAAAGTGGACTAGCAGTGGAGGCTGGAGGTCAATGCAGATGAGGATGTGTGTGTATGGAACTGGAATCAAAGGTCCTTAGGGGACGTAGCAAATTGAGCATTAGACTCTTTAGCATTTACTTTAGCATTTTATTTATTGGTTTTGGTTTCCATGTTCTAGGCACTTTTAGTTGTGTGTTGCCATGAATTCCTAAACTATGCCCTATGTTAAGTTAGATTATTAGTTTATGTCGTCAGAATGTTATTCCATGTTGTTAGAATGGTTATGATGCATTGGTTAGATGTTAAGTGGGGTTTTGGCACGCCAAAGTGCTGAAATCAGAGTTCCCCTGGTGAAATCAGACTCTGATCGGTCTCCCGACCGATCAGGGCCTGGCTGTATAGACACTGGATCGGTCATCCGACCGATCCAGCTGCATACAGAAGATAAATAGCTTCTGGATCGGTCAGCCGACCGATCCAGATTACCACCCGAGCACAGTAGCATCCTGGGTCGATCCACGGACCGATCCAACCAAGAGCAATCGATCCAGTCCAGCTTGGATCGATTGGGAAGCTCAGATTTCGTTCAAGAAACTTATCAGTCCAGCTCCTTGACCGTAGGGGATGTAGGATACACCAGGTATCCCTTAGATCATCTCCCTTAGCACAGGTAGAACCAATAACATGTATTAGGTCATATATCAGTAGCATAAAAACTCAAATTATATCTGTTTTCCGCATAGTCAGTACAGTACAACTGTAGCGATTCGTTACAGAGTGGTATCAGAGCAGTGGTCCATACTTCCTACACACGCATCAGCATTGTACCTGCAGCTTTCAAGTAAGAATACCTCTACTCTCCTTATTGTTATAATTTCTAATTACAGTTCATGTTTATATGCCTACTTCTTGCTAGTATGAGATAGTCTTTGAACATGATGTCAGTGATTATAGAACTGTGATAGTATTAGTTATACATATGTTCTCTATGTCTGTAGAAATGGCACGAGGACGCCCAGCTAGAAGGGCACTAGCTACTGAGCCCCAGCAAGAGGCAGGCAGTTCAGTTTAGTTGAACAGCAACAGGAAATAGCCACCTTAAAGGATAATCAGCAGAATACAACCTGACGACTCCAGAAGTCTTAGAGGCTCCACCACCAACACACGACAAGACAAATGAGCTAAGAAAGGAAGCGATCCGGTGAGTCAAGCGGAGAACTTCGCACTAGTGAACCATGGGATGCACAAGCCGGTTCAAAACACCGGAGAGCACGATGGAGCTTCGGACGCCGTAACACGAGAAGGTGAAGTGTGCCTCCTTACGCTGACAGGAGACGCACGCATGTGGTGGGAAAGAATCAGATGACATGGGCCGACTTGAGAAAGAATTCTTTGAGGAGTTCTTTCATATGCGGTTACAAACCGCCACTATGATGAGTTCACCGAGCTTCCTATCAGTTGAGGAAGCCGTGAAGAAATTCAACAGTTTGGCTCGTCTATGCCTAGTCAGCACGGAAAAGGAACGGATTAGGTTGATGCTCAAGATGCCGAGGCCGGAGATAGCAACGTGGCTGGTGGCATACATAGGCCACAAACCACGGAGGAGTTGGTGAGCAGAGCCTTACCAGAACACTATCAAGCAGCAGAGGCAAGTCTTCTCGAGTCCAAGGCCAAGGAAACTCTCACACTCAAAACAGCAAGGCCACAACTCTAGAAAGGGAACTCCAACAACAAGTGCAAATCAGGGAGTGACTCAAAAGGAGGACCATCTAGCAAGCGACCCAGTTATCCAAAGTGTGCCACTTGTGGGAAATTCCACCCAAGGGTTTGTCACAAGGGCACACGAGGATGCTTTGAATGTGGACAAGAAGGGCACATGGCCAAGCAGGCTCGAACAAGACCGGTCTTCCTCAGCCACAGTGCACAGTTACACCAGATGCAGGCCGCTCTAGAAGGTCCACTCATCAGCCAAGGCCCAGCTATGGCGAATGCGAGGATCTACTCACTCACCGGAGAGGACGTAGCAAATGCCTCGACAGTCGTTAGCAGTTCAGATACTGTTCTATTTGATACCGGGGCAACCCATTCATATATAGCCGGATGTTCTCCGAGAAATTAGAAATACCCCAGAGGTACTCACTACATTCAGGAGAGGTCATGGCATCAACGCCGCTCAACATTATAGCGCATCGAACTCTTTGTGATCCGATCCTGCAAATGACCGACTACGACGTCATCCTTGGAATGGACTTCCGATCGGATACGGTGCTTCCATAGAGTGTCGTAAACAGAAAGTCGTAGCACAGTTTGAGTACATCGGAGAACCAAAGAGAAAAGCCGTAAAATTTCTCTCAGCTATGAAGGCACGAAGTTGATGGATTCGGGATGTATGGGGTACCTAGCACAAGTAGTCAATACCAGCCAGGACAAGGACCAACAACTAGCAGAGGTCCGAGTTGTATGTGACTACCCAAGAGTCTTCCCTGAAGAGTCAGGCCTAGCACAAGTCAGTGAGATTGAATTTGAGATAGAGCTCTTCCCCGCACCAATCCTATTTCCAAAGCGCCTACCGCATGGCTCCAAGAATCAAGGAACTTCATGAGCAACCACAGTGAGCCGCTTGACAAGGGCTTCATACACCCTAGTCACTCACCACGGAGCGCTGTATTGCTCGTGAAGAAGAAGGATGGAAGCATGCGGCTATGCATAGACTACGAGCATTGAATCAGGTCACGATCAAGAATAGATGACCTGTTCGACCAGTTAAAGGGGGCAGCAGTGTTCTCTAAGATTGACCTCAGATCGGGATATCACCAAGTCGAGTCAAGGAGGGTGATATACCAAGACAGCACTCAGGACCAGATACGGACATTACGAGTTCGTTGTCATGCCTATGCTCCAGCTACATTCATGGATCTCATGAACAGAGTATTCATGGAGTATTTAGATCAGTTTGTTATTGTGTTTATCGATGACATTCTTATCTACTCAGGAACTCAAGAACAGTATTGCAAACCCTTCAGCAGAACCAGTTATACGCCAAATTCACGAAATGTGAATTTTGGCTAGATCAGTGTCCTTCCCGGGTCACATCATCTCAAAGGATGGTATTATGGTAGATCCCAGCAAGATAGAATGAGTAATTGGAAGAGACCCAAGAACGCCAGCGAGATCAGGAGCTTCCGGGATTAGCAGGATATTACAGGGAAGTTTGTAGAGGACTTCTCCAGATAGCCTCCCACTAACCGCTCTTACCGTAAAGAACAAAATTTCAATGGATAGAGGGTGAGAATAGCTTCATGAGCTAAAAGGAGATTGACCAGGTCCCATTTTGGCTCTACAGCTTTCACATCTATAGTGATGCCTCTAAGTTGGGATTAGGAGCAGTACTGATGCAAAATGGCAAGGTGATCGCCTATGCCTCTAGACAACTCAAGGATTATGAGAAGAATTACCCTACTCATGACCTTGAACTTGCAGCAGTAGTGTTCGCTCTCAAAATTTGGAGACATTACTTATATGGAGCTCAGTGCAGAGTGTATACAGATCATCAGAGTCTGAAGTACTTCTTCACTCAGAAGGATCTGACAGCGCAGATGGCTTGAGCTGGTCAAGGACTACGATGTAGACATCCTCTACCATCCAGGGAAAGCCAATAAGGTAGCAGATGCCCTTAGTAGAAAATCCAGTGCTACCTTATTATCTCTTACATCCATGTCACCGCCCCTACTGAAGGAGATCGTAGATTTCGGTCTTGAACTCATCGTTGGACAGCTCTCTACTATGACCTTAGAGTCCACCTTGCTTGGTGATATTCAGTCAGCTCAGGAGCAGGACCCTGAAATTCAGAAAATCAAGCAAGGGCTAGCAGAATCAGGAAGTGGAGAATTCAGAGTGTCCGATAGACTCTGTGTTCCCGATCGGGAGGAGCTACGGAGACAGATTTTAGATGAGGCTCACAGACTCCTATGCGATGCATCCAGGTTCCACCAAAATATATCAAGACCGAAGAACCGCTTTTGGTGGCCCGGGATGAAGCGAGACATCGCCAGATATGTTAGCATCGTCTCACCTGTCGAGGGTCAAGGCAGACCATCGGCGACTGTGAGGAGTTCCAGATCCCGTAATGGAAGTGGGAGGATATCTCTATGGATTTCATAGTGGGACTACCCGAACCACGAACGGTTTTGATGCCATCCGGGTAATAGGATGACTAAATCAGCCCATTTCTTAGCTATTAGAATATCCTACTCCATGGAGCAACTAGCTCAGTTGTATCTTAAGGAGATTGTCAGTCTGCATGGAGTCCCACGGACCATTATATCGATGAGACAGATTTACATCACACTCGGAAGTGTGTGCGATCACTATGGGCACCCGCTAAAATTGACCTTCCATCCTCGATGGTCGATGGAGCGAGTAAACTACTCAAGATATGCTCCGAGCTTGTGCCCTAGATTTCAAGGAAGTTGGTGCAAATATCCGAGTCTAGCAGAATTTGCATACAACAATTATCAGGCCACTATCGGCATGGCTCCTTATGAGGCACTCTATGGGCGGAGGTGCAGATCACTGCTGGTATGAGAGTGGTGAATGGAAGGAACTAGAGCTTCAGACAGATCTAGTAGCAGATACATACAGCAGATTCGCCAGAGGATAGAGACAACACAGTCGGAAGAGCTATGCCGATACACGCGCAGACCCCAAGAGTTTTCAGTTGGGGATACTGTTCTCAGAGTAGCTCCCATGAAGGGAGTCATGCGTTTTGGGAAGAAAGGCAAGCTAGCTCCCAGATATGTGGGACCCTACCTTATCACGAAGAGAGTGGGCAAGGTAGCATATGAGCTAGAGCTACCTCAAGAGATGTCAGCTGTCCACAACGTATTTCATGTCTCCATGCTGAAGAAGCATATTCCAGACGCCACCCAGGTGATTGAGCCCCAGTTGGTACAGGTCCGTGATGATCTCAGCTATGACAGTCGGCCTATTCAGATAATAGACCGAGCAGTAAAAAAATTACGGAACAAGGAGGAACCATTAGTCAAAGTCAGCTGGCAAAATCACACAGCAGCAGAGGCGACTTGGGAGACAGAGGCCAGCATGAGACAGAAGTATCCAGAATTGTTCTAAGTTCGAGGATGAACTTTTTATAGGGTATGGGGGATTGTAACGCCCGAAAATTCTCATACTGTTTTAGAAATATAGTATGATTTTTCTGGAATTTTTAGATATTTTTCCGGAATTTTCCGAGTAGCGGAAGTAGTAAAAATAAATATAAACGAAAACGGCCTAAGCGGGAATCGAACCCGAGACCTATGGTTTAAGGGATAATGTTAGTAACCAGTGAACCCAGCAGGGCCGTGCTGAGAGAAAGGAGAAACATCTATATTTATATTAGAGTTGACCGGAGTTACCACTTAATATAAATAGAAGGGTTAAGTGGGTTTGGTTTATTTTGCTTGGTTCGGCAAACTCCTCCCTCTCCAAACCCTCAACGCCGACGCCACCTCCTCCTCCTCCTCCTCTCTCGGCGCCCAAACCCAAGGACTCTCGGCTCATCTTCCAGCAACGACTCCAACACGAAAGAGGTTCTTCTCCGCGAGAGGAACGCGAAGACGTGAGCGGGTCGTCGAGAAGGTCATCTCCACCGGAATTCTAGCGAATAGAATTGTAAGGAATTTAGTGTACGAGGTAAGAAACCCCTCACCTGCGGTATAATAGCTCCGGTTGGTTTCCTACGCATTAGTTTTAGCTATATGCAGGTTTTTCCGGCACATAGGGTATGTTTAAACCCTCCTCGAGGATTAGGGATCTAGTTGAACACCTCTAGACGGGCCGGACACGTTGTTCTCCTTTAGTTGGAGATTCTAGACGTTGTCGGGTGCCTAGAGGTGATCTCCCTATTAGAGGAGAGAGTTGGAGCACACCAAGTGTTCGGTAAAATGTTAGTGTAGCTAAATACCACCTCAGTTATGTTTAATAGCTCAGTTAAATGCATTAGAGGCATTTAAACCAGCACATTAGTTTAGTTCAGTTTTATGGGACTACGGTCCAATGGGTGGGCTCCCACAGTCGCCTCTCTAGAAACAGCATGTTATATCAGTTAGCTATAGATATCAGTATTTTATTTTCAGTGGCACTGTACTGGATTAGATATCCATTGGGTTGGACTCCCACAGTCGTCCCTAGGTTCAGATAGCCTAGACAACCCTGCTAAATTCGGGACTTGCAACCCCGGGTCTAGTAGGGATGCGCGCACAGCAAGTACAGTTGCCGGGCCCAACAGCATGTTTAGTATTTTCACCTACTATGTATTAGATTTCAAAACTCAAAATCAATTATGCTAGTTGAGTTTGTTTCCAGTTACAGATTTAATTTCAGTTAGTTTAGCTTATGTTCAGTTCAGTGTTTTATTGCTTGCTACGATATGATTCAGTGCTCATGTCATGCTTATGTGTTATGCTTTATGATTTCAGTATACCATGACTTAGCAAGTTCAGCGCATATTTTCAAATAGCATGCTTTAAAAACCATATTGCACCGAATGCATGTTTTTGTGAGGTAGATGGTTTCTTACTAAGCTTGTTAGCTTACAGATACTACTTTTCTTATACTGCAGATAAAGGTAAAGGAAAAGTGGACTAGCTGGAGGTCAATGCAAAGATGATGTGTGTGTATCGAACTGGAATCAAAGGTCCTTAGGGGACGTAGCAAATTGAGCATTAGACTCTTTAGCATTTACTTTAGCATTTTATTTATTGGTTTTGGTTTCCATGTTCTAGGCACTTTTAGTTGTGTGTTGCCATGAATTCCTAAACTATGCCCTATGTTAAGTTAGATTATTAGTTTATGTCGTCAGAATGTTATTCCATGTTGTTAGAATGGTTATGATGCATTAGTTAGATGTTAAGTGGGGTTTTGGCACGCCAAAGTGCTGAAATCAGAGTTCCCCGGGTGAAATCAGACTCTGATCGGTCTCCCGACCGATCAGGGCCTGGCTGTGTCACTGGATCGGTCAGCCGACCGATCCAGCCCGATACAGTATGCTACTATATCCTCCTGGATCGGTCAGCCGACCGATCGGTCTGCCGACCGATCCAGTTGGGAACAGAACGTTCCCCGGCTCCGATCGATCCACGGACCGATCTAACCAAGAGCAATCGATCCAGTCCAGCTTGGATCGATTGGGAAGCTCAGATTTCGTTCAAGAAACTTATCAGTCCAGCTCCTTGACCGTAGGGGATGTAGGATACACCAGGTATCCCTTAGATCATCTCCCTTAGCACAGGTAGAACCAATAACATGTATTAGGTCAGATATCAGTAGCATAAAAACTCAAATTAGATCAGTTTTCCGCGCAGCTTAGCACAGTAACCGTAGCGATTCGCCTTGCAGCCTAGTAGTGGAAGGAGGGTCGTTACATGTTTGGTTCAAATCATTAGACTTGAACTGTTTGGTATTTATGTTATAGATTGGGTTGTCAAAGTCTAGAACATAGAGTCCATTCGCGAGATGTGCACTACAATAGAACATTTCATTGAAATAAATGGAATAATATTTGTCCTTTATTACAAATGTGAATCCTTTCTTGTCCAAACAAGAAACAAAAATGATGTTCTTAGTTAAGGCAGGCACATAATAGCACTCTTCAAGTTCTAAAACTAGCCCAGTGGGCAACGATAAGGAATATATTCCTACAACTATAGCAATAACTCTTGCATCATTGCCTACTCGTAGGTCCACTTCGCCCTTTGTCAAAGATCTACTATGTCTCAGCCCCTGTACATTAGTATAAATGTGAGATGCACACCCGGTATCTAATACCCATGAAGAAGAAATAGATAGATTGACTTCTATAACATATATATACCTGAGGCAAAAGTCTCACTTCTCTTCCTTTGCAGTTTCTCTAGGTACACCTTGTAGTTCCTTGCCCAGTGTCCGATCTCACTGCAGTGGAAGCAGGTTCCTTCCTTAGCAACTCCACCTTTAGGTTTCAATGCATGAGTGTTACCCTTGACTCTAGCTTGGGTCTTACCCTTACCTTTAGTCTTCCACTTGCCTTTGCCATTTGGCACCATCAAAATGGTACTAGGTTTTGCCTTCTTAAGGTTGAGCTCAGCAATTCTCAACATGCTCAACATCTCAGGCAATGGCTTGTCAATTTCATTCATGTTATAATTCATGACAAATTGATTGTAGCTTTCCAGCAATGATTGCAAAATAAGGTTAGTGACCAATTCTTGGCCTAGTGGAAATCCCAATCGTTGTAGGTTCTCCACATACCCAATCATTTTGAGCACATAAGGCCCTACGGGACTTCCTTCTTACATATTACATTGAAATAGAGCCTTCGAGATCTCAAATCTCTCATGCCTTGCTTCTCCTTGATATAGTTGTCTAAGATGTTCAACCATATCATAAGCATCCATGTTCTCATGTTGCTTCTGAAGTTTAGAGTTTATGGTGGCGAGCATAAGGCATGATACATCTAATACATCATCTTGATGCTTCTTATAAGCATCCTTATCAGCTCTAGTGGCAGTTGTGGGGGGTGCTTCAGGAATGGGCTGCTCTAGGACGAACAATTTTCTTTCTTGCTTGAGAACTATGCTCAGACTTCTATACCAGTTAGGAAGTTAGCTCCATTGAGCTTGTCCTTATCAAGGACAGATCGTAGAGAGAGAGTATTCGACGTATTTGATGACATGATGATCTACAACAATAAAATACATAAATAAGTATCATATTTAGGTCATTTAATTAGGCCTTTAATTAAATGATTCTCCCACTGAATTGTAAAGCTTTGGTAGGAGTAAGACATGGATGTGGTATTACCCACACTACTAGCTCAATTGTCCAATCGCGTTGACATTCATGTGGGACTAGATTCATATTATACCTCAACTTGAGTTAGCATTGGCTAATCGCCCAAGACTTAGTATAACATAGGTAGGCAACGTTTACCAATGACATCATATGTAACTCTTGTATCATTGGGTGAAAAAGACTATTTGTTCATTTTCCCATCTTATAAAATCCACATTATAACTCATCTTGAGTTAACTTTGGCTAATCGAACAAGACTAGTATAATTTGAATTTCATCATATGGGATATGCCTCTAAGTTCTCAACTTAGTTAAGTCACACCATAAGTTTAATAGTCAGACATCATAATTGTCTTGTCGCACTCTAGGAAGATAAATCGAGTCACTTTGCTTTGGTAAAACCTGACTACAATTGATTGAACTAAAAGTGAGTACCAAACTTTGGTAGGCATATATAAAAGAGACCTAATCATGATTAAACTACACATGCATCCCATAACATATCATGACATACATCACATATATGCATCAAATAAAATGTGACATGGTTATGGCCCCATTTTCTATGATCATCTCAAGCCAATGAGAAGATCATAAGGTCAACGTAGGTCAGAGTATCTTCTCCAAGTGCTTACTCTGTCATCATGTGTTGTTGTCGTTCTCCATTTTCACCGTCGTCTAGTAGACTTATTCTTCTCTAATTTGTACATTACAGAACCTAAAGAAATCTCGAGTTACATTCGAGGGTAGTCTAAATTTACAACAAGAAAGAAAAGGGAGAGGCACAACATGCAGGCCGTATTATGAATTACAATACACATCCAATCACATCGGGATAAAGGGCCATAACCATGCACCATGTCACATAACATTCACAATATTTTATGACATAAACTCTACTATGAGTAAACAAAGACTTATGAGTCACAATACCACGGCGTCCCCACTAGTCGGTTAGCGGGTGGGGGTCAAGGAGGCAGCGCCCCTTGCGAGGAGAGGGGGCAGCGCCCCAGAAGTTGCATACTCATTGTATGAGTTGTTGCCATGCCCGAGACCCCGCTACCCACAAAACTTTAGCCAGACCATTGGCCTAAATCTTACTCATAATCACGTAAATCATAGTAAAATCTCATGCATTTCAATATCGCATATCAAAATCTACGACAACTTAGTATATGCCTTTGCAAGGAGGCTCTGATACCACTGTAAGGAACTATAGCACTAAACACGCCGAAAAGCGTAGCCGAAAAATAAGTTCCTATCCAAAAGATCCATGCAATGGAAATCATATACTAAGTTTTGTTAAAAGATATATACCTTTGATCCATGCCCTTTACAATCCCGACAGCAACATTTCTTTAAGATGTAGATCTCAGCGCAACCAACACGTCCGCGCCTCTATGGTATCCACATGAACACGCTCTCCGTCCGTCTCATGAACTCATGAAATGGAGAAAGAAACAACCAAAGGTTGTGCTAGCAACCTCTTGTGGAAGTTTCGGCCAAAAGTGGAAGAAGGAAGAATAGCTAAAACCAAGAAGATCACATCACCCAAAAGGTCACTTCATCTATATAAGGTGACTTCACAAAAGGGTTACTTTACCAAATAGGTTACTTCACCAAAAGGTTACTTTACCTAAAGGTTACTTTTACAAATGGCTTTTTGTATTCATCCAATGAATACAAAAATGTTTTTATCTCTTGATCTTCCTTTTGATTAATGATAATATATAAATCTCTTTTAATATTCATTAATCTTAATGGATTGGATTTAGAATATTGGATTAACCATTAACCTAATAAGCCATTAACCCAATAAACCAATAAGTCTAACTCATTACTCAATAAGTCTAATCCAAATTCATTCGAATCTAACTCAATGTGTATAATTTGGATTAAACTTAACCTCATAATCCATCTCTAAATTAATATGTTCTTTGTGTGTGATCCAATAGGCTCTTGTAACATTGGCAATGTATCTAAAATTATTTTAGATACATAAGCAATGAGTGGCATCTAGCAATGCATCATTGCTACCCAAGTGACGAGAATGTCAAGATCCGACCTAACGTTTTCGTGGCTATTATCTTGTATAACTCAGTCCTTCTATCCTTGATATCTAGATTGATCAATGAGGCATAGAACGTGTTATCCTATTATCAATCTTCATGTTTTTTGATCTCTAAGTAGACACACTCAATCAATAAGATGTATATCTCATATTGATTCATTTGCGTATGATCATGCTTTCTTGTGTCCTACTAATTAAGGGACCCACAGATATCGCTACCATCATATGAAAGAGATAGATCTCATCTATGTCACTCACATCCCTTCGCATAATTCATTGCATACCCAATGATTGACTTTATTGTCCACCTTGTTAAAAGTGACGTTTGGTTATACCAAAGTACACAACTCCTTGTGTAGAGAACCGTAGTGACTTCAGGTCTGAGGACTATTCATACCAATAGTCACATGAGAATGTTTTGACACTCATATAACTATCCATGAAACATTCTCATGGTGGGTCATTCGATATATATTGTCTAATATATACCCATGTGTCAACATGATATCTCATATCCATGACTTGTGGGATTAATGCATCCGTTGACCTACATGCTAGTCTCAACGCATTAATATTGTCCTTACATATTAATACTTGACTAGTTATAGTTAAGAGTAGTGTTCTATGTATATCTACAATATCTCACTATCAATTCAACCAATTGATATATTATAGATTAGAACCTCCTACTCTAGAACATTATTATACTTATTCATTCGACACTGAATTAAAATAAATATAATAATCAACTTTACATTTTATCGATAATGAAATATGATACAAAAGGAGCCCTTTACAATCATCTCATAATTGGTACTAGGGCTAATACTAACAATCTCCCACTAGCACTAGTGTCAATCACTAAAATATCTAATACCCACTGAAATTTATGAGTTTAGATATAAGTTCCCAGACTTAGTTTCTTTCAAATTGAGCTAGTTCCCCTTCATTGCAATTATCCAGTCTGGGTCAGGTATGGCTTCTTCTATAGTCCTGGGTTTAATTTTGAAAATTAAAGCTGTTTGAATTAGGTTTCTATATGATGATCGAGTTCGAACTCCCAGGGTTGGATCACCCAAAATTTGGTCAATCGGGTGATTAGAGCTTATTCTAGAAGATCTTATATTAGGGCCAACAATTGATTCTTGTGATTCTCTAGGTTTAGGTTTAATTTGAATATCTTCATCATCTTCTATGTTTCTTGTATTTTGATTAATATTTTCATTTATTGAATTAGGTAAATTATTTTCTTTATCAAAAACTACATTGGTTGTTTCTTTAACTTTTATAGTATTTTTATTATAGACTCTGTAAGCCCTACTAGTTGTGGAGTACCCTAAAAAGATTCTTATTATTGATTTTGATATAAATTTTTCTAAATAGTCCTTAGTGTTTATAGTATGTGGACTTTACACCCAAATACCTTTAAATAATTTAAGTTAGGAATTGCATTATAATATATTTCATATGGAGTTTTATTTTGATATTTATTGACTAATATTCTATTTTGAATGTAACATGTCGTATTTATTGCTTCGACCCAGAATTGATTACTTAAGTTATATTCATTGTAGGATCGAGAAAGTGATATAGAGGGGGGTGAATATCGTGCATTTAAAAACTCTTTTCTTTTTCAACGTTTAAATCAAAGCAGTGCAGTGATGTGCGTAGATTATATACACTTTTATACATACTTTGATGCACATCTATATGTACTTCATGCGCATAATCTATGTTTATTGCACCCTATTTCATTATAATGTTATACTTCCATTATATTTTGTTCGGAGATCTACTCTTTTCTTGTTTTGATTGATAAGACATGATTTGGAGCAAAAACGGAGTTTAAATGAAGTCGAGAGCTTCTAGAGTGACACGGGCATGCAAAACTAATTTTTCTTCATGTTTTAGCCATGTGGCACCCACACGGCCGTGTCAAGGCCGTGTGGGGGGCGTGTAAAGGCCGTGTGAATCTCACACGGCCGTGCGAAGGCCGTGTGGAACTTTCAGCACTGCTGATCAAAAGTAAAATAGTCATAACTTTGTGCTCGGTTGGAGTTATGAGCCATTACAGATATCAAAATGTAGATAACTTCAAGATCTACAACTCTTATGACGACTAAAACCAGAGAAAATCACGTCTTGAAGGTATAAAATGCGTTTCTATGTGGCACGGCCTTAGCACAGGGTCGTGTGGAATCCCTGCACTGCACACCAAGAGTAAAACAGGCATAACTTTGTACTCCCTTGGAGTTTTGGGATGTTCTTTGAACCAATTTGTAGATAACTTCAGGATCTAGAACTTTGATGAAGACATAAACTATAGAAAATCCCATATTGATGGAGTAAAAGACATTTCAATAAGACATAGCTATGCAGGGCCAATCAAGGGGTGTGTGAGCCACATGGCCATGTCATGGAAGGGGGTGTGAGCTCCACATGGCCATGTGAGCCACATGTCCCATGGCCGTGTGAGCCACACGGCCGTGTAAGGTTTCCAGAGGAGAAGAATGACATGTTCATGTGAGCCACACGGCCGTCTAAGGTTTCCAGAGGAGAAGAATGACATGGTCGTGTGAGCCACATGGCCGTGTAAGGTTTCCAGAGGAGAGTCGTGTGAGCCACACGGCCGTGTAAGGTTTCCAGAGGAGAAGAATGACATTACCGTGTGAGCCACACAACCGTGTAAGGTTTCCATAGGCAGAGGTAGAGCAGGCCATGTAGATCTACACGGCCATGCAAGGGACGCAAAAGCAGAGTGTGCCACGTCCGTGTCTCACACACGGCCGTGTGAGGTTGGCAGAGAGGGGAGTGAGCCAGGTCGTGTCCCACACACGACCAGGTCCTGGGGCCATGTGGCGCCTGATTTTCCCCCTCTATATAAAGGTTTCTTCCTCATTTCAAAGAGGACCTTCTCCCTTTTGGGGGTAATTGTAATTCAAGATTTGGGCATTCCTCCACCTTCTTGGAGGGATTTTTGGCGATTCTAAGGGCGGATCTTCAACGCTTCGACTCCGAGAGAGCGAGGATTGGATCTGAAGACGGTTCTTCATCGTATATAAGCTTTTCTTCCCTTTCTTTCTTAGATTTGGGGATCAAGATGTTTATCTTTTCTTCTTCTTTTGGATTCTTTCCTTGTTCCATGGGTTATATCTCTTGTTCTAGGATGGAGGGAGTATTTGTAATGGAGATTTGATGTAAACTCTTATGGATTTGCCTGTTAGCATTTCGAGCTGCAAAAACCGCTTTTTGCGTTGCAGAAACCCCGAAACTAGCCACGGATCCGTGCGAAAATATATAAAATAATCTTGTACATGTTTGTCTACACTAGATCTACATTAGATCTACATGAAAAGAGCATTATCCTTGTAGCGATGCCCTTCGCTTATCCCGCTCGTCCAAAGGTTGTCGGATCTCGTAGAGTGTCAAGTTAACACTCCTCTACACGTATCCACACGGACAAAAAGGTGGAGAGAACAACTTAGAGTGTGCTAGCACCCTTGAGAAGTCTCGGCAATGGAGGATGAGAGGGAGAGAAAAACTAGAGAGGAAGAAGAAGAAGTGAATGAAGCACACCACACAATTCATTCACACACCTAAAGTGGTCGGCCACTTAATGGAGGTTTAATACCTCCATGGAACACCAAGAGTCATGGCTCTTGGTCTTCCTCATGAGGTGGCACACAATGATGTAGCCTTGATGATGTGGAACATCATCATTGGCCGGCCCCATTCCAAGTCACAATGAGGTGGCATTTGGTCAAGTCAAATTTGACCCTTCATCTTCCCTCTCAAGTCAAGTCAAACTTGGCCTTTTATCTCCCATGGTTGATCAAACCTAACCTTTGATTCAAGTCAATTTAATTTAATGAATCTCTATTCATTGAATTAAATTGACTCAACGAATCATAGTCAAAATTAGACTTATTCAACACATGAATCAAATTGAGTTCAACTCAATTAGTTTAATTTGGATTACTCTTAATCCAATTTGGTTCATCATATGAACCTAATCCTCTTGGTTCATTATATGAACCTAATCTCCTTCTATTTTTTCTTTGTGTGTGACCCTATAGGTTCTTGTAACGTTGGCAATGCTCCTAAACCCATTTAGAAAGATATGTAATGAGCGGTATCTAGCAACACATCATTACTACCCAAGTTACAAGAATGTTGAGATCCAACATCACCTTTGTGACTACTAATTGTGACTCTCACAATATGTGACAATGTCCTTCTATCCTTGACATCTAAATTGATCAATTGAGGTATAGACCTTGTCATTCTCTAATCAATTTATGTCTTCAACTCCAAGTAGACTCACTCTAATCAAATGAGCTCAATATCTCATATTGACTCATTTGGGCATGACCATGCACTTAGTGGTCTCACTCTATCAAGAATCATGATATCACTCCTACCATATAGGAGGGATAGAACCTATCTACATCACTCACATCCCTCCGCATAATTTGTTACATACCCAGTAATCGCCTTTATAGTCCACCCATTTACGTGTGACGTTTGACGAAGCCAAAGTATGCAACTCCTTATGTAGGGAACCATGGTGACTTCAGGTCCAAGGACTGATAGTCATACTAATAGTCACATGATAAAGTATATGACACTCATATAACGATCCATGATACTTTTTCATAGCGAGTCATTCACTATATATTCTCTAATGCATACCCATGTGTCAACTTGGTATCTAATATCCATGACTTGTGAGATCAAGTCATCGAGTTGACCTACATGCTAGTCTCGTCACATTAACATTGTCCCTGAATGTTAATATTTGACTAGGAATGATTAAGAGTAGTGTTCTCTATACCATCTCACTATCGATTCAACCAATCGATTGATATAAATAAGAACCTTCTACTCAAGGACGCTATTATACTTAGTTATTTGGCACCAATACAAGTAAGTATAATAAATATAAACCAATTCCTTATAGATATATATAGGAATATGATACATCGAGTCCATACAACAATCATCACATTATCGGCTCTAGGACTCTCACTCACATTGCCAACATTTTTATTTCTATGATTTTGCCCTGTTTCTATCTATTCTTTCTTGTGTGGATTGTTGTGATTAGGGCTTAATTACCATGTTTGATTGAATGTTTGAATATCTTGTAGATCTTGTAGAGGTAATTCCTCATTCGATTTTCCGAGGGATGTTCGTGACAGGAACATGCCCGTGTAAGGACGTTTGAGGGGTAATCTTGAAGGGGAAATTAGGTATTTCAAGAGGGTAGGATAGATTGTATGCATTAATCTTTATATCTAATGAGGTTGAGAAGTAGTGATTTCTATGTTGATTTTTCGAGGGGCGCACGTGACAGTCAAGCCCGTGTAAGGACAACATAGGGTTCATTCCTAATTGATCGTATTTAGATATATTTCAGTCCTAGGCTGGTTGTCTATTGCAAGAGGGAATCGGAAACCTTATACAAATAATGGACAATTGAGAAATAAGATTTGGTAGATCATTACATTGAATAACATTACAAAGAAACCAAAACTCCTAGAACATACCTTTATCATTGCCCTTATTCTTGTTTCTTTTTCTTTTATTTCTTTGTTTACCTTTCATAGTTACACTTAGACTTTGTAAATCAATTGATTGGTTGTTTAGCTAACTCGCTTTGAGACATCTTTAGTGCTTATTCCAGTCCCTGTGGATTCAATTTCTTTTATTATTACTTACGACATATCCGTACACTTGTGGAGGTCAACATGCAGCGGAAAGTAAAGAATAGTTTTGGTTACTTGGTTTGGAGCCTAGGTTGACTCATACTCCAAGGCCCGCGATTCTTGATCACACCGTTAGACAATCCACTAAAACTCTTCTTTCTGAAACCATCGGAAAGAAGTAATTTGTACAATCATCTCATAATTGGTACTAGGGCTAATACTAACAATCTCCCACTAGCACTAGTGCCAATCATTAAAATATCTAATACCCACTGAAATTTATGAGTTTAGGTATAAGTTCCCAGACTTAGTTTCTTTCAATTTGAGCTAGTTCCTCTTGCATTGCAATTATCTAGTCTGGGTCAGGTAGGGCTTCTTCTATAGTCTTGGGTTTAATTTTGAAAATTAAAGTTGTTTGAATTAGGTTTCTATATGATGATCGAGTTCGAACTCCTAGGGTTGGATCACCCAAAATTTTGTCAACCGGGTGATTAGAGCTTATTCTAGAAGATCTTATATTAGGGTCAACAATTGATTCTAGAGATTCTCTAGGTTTAGGTTTAATTTACATAACTTCACCATCTTCTATGTTTCTTGTATTTTGATTAATATTTTCATTTATTGAATTAGGTAAATTATTTTTTATCAAAAACTACATTGTTTGTTTCTTCAACTTTTATGATATTTTTATTATAGACTCTGTAAGCCCTACTGGTTGTGGAGTACCATAAAAATATTATTATTATTGATTTTGATATAAATTTTTCTAAATAGTCCTTAGTGTTTAGTATGTGGACTTTACACCCAAATACCTTTAAATAATTTAAGTTTGGAATTGCATTATAATATATTTCATATGGAGTTTTATTTTGATATTTATTGACTAATATTCTATTTTGAATGTAACATGCCGTATTTATTGCTTCGGCACAGAATTGATTACTTAAGTTATATTCATTGTAGGATCGAGAAAGTGATATAGAGGGGGGTGAATATCGCGCATTTAAAAACTCCTTTCTTTTTCAACGTTTAAATCAAAGTAGTGCAGTGGAAAGTAAAAAATAGTTTTGGTTACTTGGTTTGGAGCCTAGGTCAACTCCTACTCCAAGGCCCGCGATTCTTGACCACACCGTTAGACAATCCTCTAAAACTCTTCTTTTCAAAACCATAAGAAAGAAGCAATTCGTATAATAAAATGAGTAAGATAGTAACAATCTACTATCTTACTTGAAATTAAGTACAAACCAAACTAAATAAAATATACTGATACTAGATGTAGTATGAATCTCGGTCGATACTTCTTGGATGGAGCAGGAGATGAGAGTTGACTTAGAACTAATTCTGAAACTTCAGCAGCTAAATCATGACTATTTGTTACACTGCCCTAAACCCACTTCTTTTTATAAGTAACACCCTTAGGTTATCTAGCAAGATTTTAGATATTTTTTTTTAGTAGGCCTTATATGTAAAATTTCAAAAATAATAAAAATAAGAGAACCAAAAAGAGATGACCAAGGTTTGAACCTTGGATCTCTTACTAGATACATGTATGTGTTAACCAATAGACCAAGAGAAGATATTGTTAGAAAGAGAAGTGACAATATAGTTAAGAGTAAGAAAAGAGTTTCTTTCATTAGAAGGAGAAGTTAGAGTTGCCTTCTTCCTCTCAAAAGAAAAGAGAATTCTTGCCTCCTCTTTTCATTAAAAGAGAAGTAAAGGAAAAGAGAAGGAAAAACCCATTTTTCCTTCTTCTTCTCATTTAGAATAAAAGGAGAAATGAAGGAAAATCTTCATTTTTCTCCCTTCCTCCTCCTCACCGTGACCAAGAGTTTCTTCCCCTCACCATTGCCGAGCCCAAGCAAGAAGCTCCTCTCTAGGAAGGCTCCACAAGCAAGGTCTATTCCCTAAGAAAAAAAAAAAATCAAGCGAGAATGTGAGTATCCCCTCACTGCAGTACAAGTAGTTTCGATTTGTGTTGTATGAAAATGTTTTTTTTGAAATTTTATGAATTTCCTTGAAAGTTTTGGACAAGATAGATTGGTAGTCACTTAGGATTTACAAGTTTACAAGTTATACTTTATGTTGTAAAAAAATATATATATATATATTTACCTCATCTTGAAGTTTCGGCCAAGACAAAAAGAGAAGATCTAGAGCAAAGTTTCTATTGGTATCATGCTTGCCCATGCTCTTATATGATGTAGGATCTTTCATGTGTTGTTAGTTTAAGTTTTAAGACCTATTATGTTATTAGAAGAATTAGAAACCCTAACCTAATGTTTCGGCCAAGATGAATCATAGAGTTAGAGCAAAGAAATTTTGAAAAGGAAATATGTTGTTTATGCTCCTTCATGATATGTGAATTTTTATATGTTGATAGCTTAGGTTTTTATGCTTCATGTGGTAACAAAAATGAGGAAAACCCTAATGTAAAGTTTCGGCCAAGATGGATTATAAGAGTTAGAGCAAAAATTTTGAAAAGGAAATATGTTGTTTATGCTCCTTCATGATATATGAATTTTTATATGTTGATAGCTTAGATTGTTATGCTTCATGTGGTAACAAAAATGATGGAAACCCTAGTGTAAAGTTTCGGCCAAGAGGGAATACCAAACTTAGGGTCAAAATTTGAAACCCAATCATGCTTATTTATGCTTGTTCATGAGGTATGATATATTCTATATGGTGAGGTTAAGTCATTATGTTACATGTTGCATTAGAAGAATTTAAAACCCCATTTATAGGGTTCGGCCAAAGGGAAATGCAAAGCTTAGAGGAAAGTTTTGAAATCTAATTATGTTTATTTATGCTTATTCATGAGGTATGATATCTGGTATGAAGATAGGTCAAGTCATTATGTTACATGTGGCATTAGAAAAGCTTAAAACCCTAAATGTAGGTTTCGGCCAAGAGAGAATGCCAAACCTAGGGTAAAGTTTTGAACCATAATCATGCTTAGTTATGTTTCTACATGATATATGATCTTTGGTATATTGTTAGATAAGTTTTCATGTTACATGCTACACAAATGAAACTTAGAACTGCACCTTAGGGTTCGGCCCAAGCAAGTGTAGAGACTTAGAGCCATGTCTTGCAAACTAACCATGCTTGTTTATGCCCATTTATGATATATGGTTATTTATCTACAGGTGGCTTTAGTTTCATGCTTCTTATAGTGGAAAAAAAATGGGAAACCCAATTAGTAAGGTTTCGGCCAAGGTGGACAAATGGGTCTAGAGTGAATCTAATCAAGCACGCTTATATTTTCTCATGATGTTTGGTCTTTGATATGTGATTAGTTTAAGTTCCATTCTTCATCATATGATATGTTATGCCTTATGTATGAGATAAGTATGTTCCATGATATGATATACTATGCTCATGATATGATATGCTATGCTCATGAGACGATATGCTATGCTCACGATATGATATGCTATGCTCGTGATATGATATGCTATGCTCAGGATATGATATGCTATGCTTCATGATATGTTATGCTATGCTTGATGTCATGAAGATCACATGTTATGTTTTATGTTAGGATACGAACATGTTATGTTTCATGATATATGTATGAAAGGCTTATGTAAGAAGAAAAGCCTAAGAGTTGCTTCCCTTAAGTTGGGATCAAGAGCACTCTTCATGATATGTGTAGCGCCCAAAAATTCTCAAAGTTATTTTAGAAATATTCTATGATTTTTCTGGAATTTTAGAATATTTTTATGGAATTTTTAGAGTAGCGGAAGTGGCAAAAACAAATAGAAACGTAAAATAGCTTGGGCGGGGATTGAACCCGAGACCTATTGGGTCCTACGACTTATGGTGAACTCTAGTAACCAGGAGAACCCAACAGGGCCGTGCAGAAAGGAAAGGGAAACAATTTTATTTAAGTTAGAGTTGGGTGAATTAATTCCCTAATATAAATAGGGAATTAAGTGAGGAGTTTTATTTTTAACGTGACCTACCTCTTCTCCTCACCCTTACACGCCGCCCCCTTCTCCTCTTCTTTCTCTCGGCGCACCAAACCCCAAGGGCTAGGGTTCTGCCCCAAAGGCTCTAAGAGCACCTTCTGGTGATAACTCCGGTACGAGGACGCTCTCCACCATGAGAGGAACAAGTAGACGCAAGGAGATCGCCGAAGGGATTTTCTCCACCGGAAAACTAGTGACTAGATTCGTAAGAAAACTAGCGCAGGAGGTAAGAAACCCCTCACCTGCAGTATAAGTAGCTAGTCGTATGTTTGTATGCATTGTTTTAGCCGTATGCAGATTTTTAGTGATAGGGTGCGAATTAGCGCACACCAAGCGTTTGATTAAACGCTCAGCTTAGTGAAATGCCATCATAG